>NW_009938440.1:0-10655 GCF_000696875.1 Nestor notabilis | reverse complement strand
GCTCTTCCTTCTGGCTAATAGTGTCTGATTTCAACTACTTCACTTCCTTGGAAGTCCAGTTCCAACAATGAATTGAGAAATTGCTGATTTCTTTATAACCCCAGGCACTTTATTTTAACACAAGCATCCCCTGTGTCTTGGCATCTCATAAAGGCTTGTGCCTGCTGTCTAAAATTTCCTTAGCTATACATTTCACCATTCACATTCATTTTCTATTTGATTTCTTCCTTTCAGACTCCTGAAACCCCTTTAAAAACTCTACTTTCAAAACCAGCTTCCTGTGACACATAAACACCTGATAATCTTTCCGTGTCAGTTAGAAAGATACTGGGACAGAGGAATGTAAGGCCAGAAGAGAACATAAGAGCTCCAAAAACTTGATTGTACAGTAGGAGGTGCAGAAACCTTCTCTCTTACTCTCACACACCATAAAACATCTCCGTAAGCCCCTCTAAAAAACCTTAAACCTTTACTAGAATAACTGCAGTCACAACTCAAAAAACAAAACAAAAAAAGAAAAGAAGATGGAGAAAGCAGGAGATCCAAGGGACATTGTTCACGCTCCACATCCGTTCCCTAGCAGAGAAACCATAAGACAAAAGAGGTCCAAGGCTGTGAACCCGTCCTATGCAGCCATGGAGGAAACCATAAAGACATGAAGCATAAATTGGCTAGCTACTGCCACTCTTAGCTGGAGAAAACTTCCCAACAAGCTCCAGCCACAAGAAAGATTTTTCCATCAGTTTCTTTTCCAGGTTCACATTATATTTCTAATTGTGTGTGTGAAATGTACTAGTTAGAAAACTTCATCAGCTTATGCACAGTACCATATAAAGTCTAATAAACCTGCAGGCAGTGCTGGGCATTATTTATCCCTGTCAGCACTGAAAGTCTGTTTTATTAATATACAGTTAAATAGGAGTCTCCCTTGGAATAAACTTTAATCCTTTGGCATAGGAAAACCTGTGACCAATGTCAGGAAGTGCTCTGTATGCAGGCTAATTTGTTGGACCAAAGGAATATGTTCAAGCAATGCCAAAGGGCTATTTACCTACAATGCAAACAATTCACAAGGCTGCTTTTATTCAGGACTGGTTCACTTTGCAGAAATCATGAAGGTAAACTGACTTCAAATGGTTGAAGTCCATCCCCCACTTTCTCCCTCAATGATAGCATTCCTACCAACTAACACAACTGGGTATGGGAGAATGGTTCAGCATGGAAAAGCAGGTAGAATTACAGGGGCATGATAACTGAGAGATTTGCACTGCAGGTATTCAAAGAAGAATGACACAAGGCCAATTCAACCTTTCTCTCCAGTTCAACATATAATGAGAGTATATCTTTTCAAGTAAATCCTGCTTACTAACACATCACTTAAGAGAGCAAGCAAAGGGCTTATTTTTTAAGCCTTTGTACACATGACAGTGGTTCTCACAGCTGAAGAGGAGAGTCAAGTAAAGTACCCAGTGGCATGAGTGACTAAATGAATGGAAAAAGGTTAATGTATGAAAGATCTAGGATAGGTCTCAGTTTCAAACATCCCAACAAGTCTGCCACACATGCCATCACCAGCCTACCAAGCTATGAAGAAACTGAAACAAAAATACTATCTTGTATAAAACCTCAGATGTATAGGTAAAAAGGGTTAAAACAGAAGGCAAATATTTAAAAGTTCAATTATTTGTGCTCCCTAATCCTTTATTTTGGGGGAGATTTTGACAATCTCCCCCAAAACACATTTCGAATTTCTAGAAGCAGATTTATGTACATCTATAGGTAAGGGTATAGGAGCAGCTAATATTTTGAAAGTGGAACTGAAGAAAAATAAAAAATTATTAATATTATCCCCACCTTTCCAGAAGGAAAAAGGGAGAAAGCCAATGCAAACTGTGCATGTTAGAATTTCTCTCTCCCCATGTACTGTAACCATAGTTATTTATGCAGAAGGCTGCACTTCATCCCCCATACAGAAGTCAGTGCTTTTTGTTGTTCTTTATCTACACACTAAAGATAGGCTCTATGTGATTGAGACTGAAGTACAGAATCAAGCAGAAAGTTAAGACTGACGGTAAGATGCAAAGCTGTTATTAAGAGCTCCTGATTCACCTGCTGTACCTTTAACCCCACGCTGTCACTCCCAGCCACTCCTCCTTTCCCAGTGATGTAAATAACGAATACTCTCCTGAAATCAGGGAAACAAAGTCTCCTTTACAAAACAATTTCAAAGGATGGGGAAAGCACCTGTAAGCTGAACAGAGCTTTGAACCAAGTATCGAAACCAGAAGATATAGCAGGTTCCTTATATATACAGCAATCACTAAAGGGAAAAGACTTTGATTACATGAAGACAGCTGATACTGGTTTTGCTCGGCATTAATTTTTTCAAAGAGTAAGAGCTTGTTCCATTTGTTGATCAGAAAAGAGACATCCTATAATACATCTTTTCTGTAGCTATTCAAACTTGAAAACTATTTGAGCCAGTAAGATTTTAAGAAGAAAGTAGTTCAGTATAAGTCTCTGAGCCTTTTCTTTCCATACTGCCTGTTGATATTGCTGATCATTATATATAATAATTCTCCCTAACCTTTGCATAGTTTTTAAAAAATTTCAAAGGGGTATCGCTGCCTGTATCTTTTAATAGGGAAGAGAGATCATTGTGCATGGGGAAACATCTCTCTAAGTAATCAGGAAAACAAACACACCTACCTAGTCATCAGTTGATCAATGGGAATATATCTGTAATTGTTTCACAGAAATTCAGTTAATTTCAATTGTTTCTTTCCATCCTTTATGAGACGAACAGCTAACCAATCTGAAAAGCCAAGTATATTAACTAATGTCCTCGGAAGCCCAAGGATCTAGTGGCTGTGGTGAAGAGAGGTGGGACCATTAGGCCTTATTTTTATACTATATCACATAAACCTACAGCACTCCTATTGCCAGATCACACCAGCTCCCTGTGCATTTATTTATATAATAATTATGGGAGCGAAATGGGAGTAAAATATTTCACAAGGGTGCACTGAAACTTAATTCATTGGGGTTTATAAAACCATTTGAGCCATACAGATGAAAGCTTATACATTAAGTGTATAAATAGTTATTATTTTAATAACCATTTGCAAGGACTGATTTCCTACTGCCTCTTCTGTTACACTTGTATTTCAGCTGCTTTGCTGATATTCCTCAGCAGATACAATCACAGCCTGGTTGCCTGGTTCCCATGTGTGCCAGGAGAGACACTTAAACACTAGATGTTTTTCCATGGCCACCAGGAGCTGTCCTTTTCTTGATGCATCATATTACTATCATGGAACTAGATGTTTAATGTTATTATTGTAATCTTTCTGCCAACCACTGATTGACAGCAACAAGGGTTGGGTTCAAATTTAAAGGCATCCCTAATGAAATGCCAGCTAGAACATCTGCTTAGAAACTCAGGGAAAACAAAACTCAATTTTCTGCCTTGACTTTCTCTTAGGCAAGCCAAACAACTGGCTTAACAATATTATCTTGAAGGGAGTAATAAAGGAGATAAAGAGAGCAATGCACAACATCTGATTCCTGAAGTACAGCAGTATCAGGCACCCCTTCCCACCAAGGCAGGCATTGGCCCAGCCCAGTGCTTTACTGCTGAAACAATGCTGCAACCCCAGCTGGCTACCTTCACAGCTTTTTTCTTTCTGCAGCCCTCATTGGTGTGGAGAGCTCAGGGTAAAGGCATTTTTTGGTGCTCATGTTAGGACTGTATTTTAGTCTACCCATCTTCCATGACAAGTACAGGCTCAGGGAAGCTTTAGCTCCCTGTAACAGAGTCTACTTTCCATGTCCTACTATTTTCACAACCTTTCTGCTAAGATATCTAATGTAAATGCCCAAATCTATTCTTACTTAGTAAGATGTCATCATTTGCAGGATGAGGAAGATCTTGGTAGATACTTGTCTGATGGTGAGTTTTGTGTCACCCCATGCCCCAGCATGTTAATACATTCAGTTAAAGAACAGGAGAGAACAAATGATGGACAGAGCTAGTATACATAATCCTTCCACAGATCATTTTATCTACCTCAACTTGATTTTGAATCTGTCCAGAGATTCACTCTGTTGACTCTGTCTCATTCTCCCACACTTACTCATAAAGTGCCAAAATAATATGATCAAGCTTATTCTATATGGTACCCCAAGAATTAGTTGGGCCTGATTTCTGGTCCATCACTGCTCAAGTTGCATTTGAACGAGTGAACTGGAAGTCAAAGGCTTCTTTTCTAGGCATCATTAGTCTTTTGAGTCATCCACCTCCTGGTTAATCATGGAAAATATTTATTCATTGTCACTATAACTGTTCTGATCCATAATCAAGGAAAAACAATCCCGGCAGATGGTCTAGGACTGTATAGGTACAGGTAAACACCACACAAAATTATGAAACTCCCTGTGCTGTAACCTTTAGTATTATGAAAGTATTATGTATAATACTCCAATAAATAAGAAAATGGGACTCACCTTTGGCAGCATTAACTGCTGCAAAAGAATACATTAAAGATATTGAAGAGCTAAACAATTCTGAAATTTTGACAAATACTATGCCTTTCTGGACCAGTACTCTTCAGAATAAAAAGGCTAAGGGATTATTTCTTAACACAGCAAAAGCTCAACAAGAAAAAAGAAACTGTGTTTGAACAAAGGCTACATGGTGCTAGTAGGAACCTTTTTAGAGTTTAGCATTGTGTTTTGTACACAGGTCTTATTTGCCTTTCTAGAGAGTCTTATTTGCTTTCTAGAGCCAGAAGGCATGGTCAACCTTAGCTACAATCATCCTTAATCTAGGTCTGAGGCAGAAAACCACCAATAAAAGTTGCTGAAGACCAGGATTCCATCAAAAGAAAAATCTTAGCCATGAGTTGTTGACATTTCAGCCTATTTTTTTCATTTCTCTGCAAAGCAAAATTTGAGCTTAGTATACCTGGGTTTGGCTTGTGGTTTATCTCTAGGCATAAAAAGACTGATTTTTAAGAGTGTCCAGAACTCTAGTCAGGCTCCAACAGAGGTTCAGTATTCATCCTTCAAGTGATTATTTGAATTAATTTTGTGTCATCACTTCTACAATTTCTGCATTCTGGATAAACCTTCATGGTTAAACCCTGATGCTCTGAAGGATGCACCAGTATGTTATTGGTATGGTAATTTACCCTGGATTATGGGGAAAAAGGTCTCCTGTTTCACCTGTGACCCTTCTGTCACAACATGTTAGTGCTGGCTGTGCGGGGTAAGTAATTGTGCAGGACTGGAGACTATGCAGGTCCCACAGCTGCTCCAGATCCCAGCCCATGCTGACAGGCAGGGACAAGCCTGATTTCACATTAGCAGAGAAGGAAGCCTCAGCACATTTAGCATTTTAGCATTTTCTCTGCCATTGTGTTGAAAATCTGTATCCTAAATTTTCTGTTTATGTTGAACAGTTTTAAAGCAGGTGGGAAAGCAGATACCCTGTTAACACACCACTAGAAAGTTGAAGGCTGGTGCTTTAAATCTGAATTATGTAAATGTTCACACAGGTCTCCTTGCTCACTTCCCAAGGGCTGAATACTGCAGCTGTCACTGAAACCAAGCCTTCACGAGCTAAGTATTCCTTTTTGTACGAACTTTAGCCTCAATGTCATTGCATATGACTTCCCAGTTTTGCACCTCAAAAACATTGCCCTTTGTCTTTTAAAAGGCACAGGCTTTGGGTTCTAAGAAATCTAGAACTATGTAAATCATTTGAGCTACACTGATTTAAAATACCTGATTGGCCACACAGTAAAATTCAGTAAAATTTACTCCTCAGTATCCCCCATGCCTAAGCACTTTTTTTGTAAAAATTCAATAAAGATGTTATTGATACTATATTGCAGAAACAGTATGAAGTGGGAAGATGGAAATTTAATCCAAAAGCTGCTTGTGTGGTAAATGTTTCACCCTCTTCTTTCAGAAAACCAATGCATTGCTAAAAATGTGTCTAAGAGGACCCAGAAAAATAGTGGATTCTATTCCTCTTAAAAATAAGGGGAAAAAACCCTCTTCTGCATTCAAGCATTTTTAACAGAATCATTCTTACTGCTTCTTAGCCCAGGGATTAAGTAATTTACATATTATTTGTATTTATTTTCATCTTATGCAATTTCTAAATAATAAAACTGTGATTACTAATAATGCCATGAAAACAACTACTAGTTTGGTATTCTATACAGGAATGTGCAAATCTGATTACCTGACATGAAACTATTTAGCAAAGTCATCTGATAGGTTTTTCAACTTTGACCTAAAACCACATCTTTTCCTTTCCTACAGAAAAAGAACTTAAAACATTTTTCCTCTTTTATTCTGAAGCGACATCTTCAAAATGTACCTAGCTCAAGTCATGTACCATTAAAGTATTGATCTTATGCCTGTTAAAGTTAATACATGCCTTACTACTGATTTCAATGAGACTTACCTCTGACTATTAATCTATTATGATTGTTAGTAGCTAATTCTTTGTCAGTTTGTTTAAAATCATAAAGTATAAATTGGCATATTGCTACAACTGTCATTAAATGCAAAATAAACTTGATTTCCCTACTGTTATCACCAAAAAGCCCCTCTGTAAACCAGCAGTCATTACACAAAATCATTCCCATGTTCATCTCCATTTATCACATTCATTGCCCTTAAACAGAGACAGAGAGGAGGAGAGACAAGGTGATGCCTATGATGATCTTTAGTCTTTCTTCAAATTCTCTGCTACAACTCTTAAATAATTGAGCTCTGTGTCCCAGAGCTGGTGAAAATTCTCCTGTTTAAGTCCATTAGATATTTTGCCATGGACATGAAATACTGTCTGGAACTACACAGCTGCAAGTGAGGATGTTGTTATTCATTAGTCTTTGACTAAGCCCAGAGGCACTGAAGTCACTGGGAAATTTGCTATCAAATTCAATGGGCAGCTTCACCCCAATGGTTTCATAAAGCTCCTTGCAGAAGTAGGGCCTATTACAGTTCAACAAGAGCAATTTACATGTAACTCATTTGTAATTGTGTGCCGAACTTCTATCTTCAAGTCTACCAGACACTTCCTTAACAGGATTTTCCCTCAATTTAAATAGAGGCAATTTGAAAATGTTATTAACTCTCCTTTTTTTTTTTTTTTTTTTTTTAATGACTGCTGCTTTTAGGCAAAGAAAACTGATATTTAGTCTATGAAGCCCAGACAATTGAGTCATCTGACAATTTCTGTAGAAAAAATTGATGAACTAATGCTATGCAGAAGATTATTCAGCCAGAACCACAGAATGTATAGTGCAGCATTCAGATTTAAGGATTATTCTTGTCTTTACAACGTGGTTATAGGAGGGCCTATTGTATGTTTACTACCAGGAGCCTGCCTATGAGTAGTATCCATTTCCATCTTCCTTTAAACCTGTCTTGCTGGCTTCTTGTGCTGGCAGAAGACAAACATATTCAGAACATGAATGAAGATAAGAAGGGAGCAGGAAAAACACTAAGGAGTGACTGGAATTTTCATAGGAAAAAATAATTACTTGCATGTATCTACCAAAAATATATTCCTGCTCTTGCTTACATTACTTAGTTCCCTGTCATCTGAGCTTTAAATTAAAAACATTTCAGCTTGGCCTGATACATTTTACCATAAACAAACATTCAGTCACCATGACAACCATGTTACTTATTGTAATGCTTTTAACTTTTAGTGATGGGCAAGGAAAGCTTCCTTTGCCTTCTACAATTTAATTAATCCTTCTGCTATTCAGATTTGCAGCCAGTGAATCAAATCTTTGGGGCCATTTTCATTTTAGTCAAACTCCACTGCAACAACCCTGGTTCTACCAGGAATTAAATCCCATCCTTTGTTTTCCATGTGCAAAACCAAAGCAAACATACTGCAAAGTAGGAGACATACCCTAGGTGCATTTAGCTAGTAGATAGTTCTTTTGTTATTCTATATTAATATCCCCGATTCTCCAGCTTTAAGCAGTATTCTGGTGCTGCGGCTGTGATTCAGAGGCAGCTCCCATCGTGAGCAGCATTGGGATGGGTCACTGTTTGATCCAGCTCCAAGAAACACCTACACACTGCAGGAAATGGTGAGTCAGATGTCAGCAGCTTCCCCTTTAAAACACCACAAAACAAATGCCTTAGTATGGTGCAAGGGTGATGTATTAAAAATTCAGTTAAAGGCTGAGCTAGATCATTTCAGATCATACAGCTGTTATAACCGCTGCAGCCTCCTGAGGTTATAACCTGCCTGTACTGTAAGCTGTTATATAGCATTTGGCTCAAAAAGAGATTACTTCTGGCTAATGATGACTCTAAAGCCTTTTGGCCAATGGGGATCCCCACTGGGGTACTCTGTGGACACCATGTGCTTGGTGTCTTGGTGTGACATGGTTAGGTACCAGCCTGTGTGGCATCACCACATAGCACAGGAGGGAAACAAGATTTCAGGACTTTAAACTTGAGGTTTACAAAGCTCTGATGGTGATGGTCTCCACCATACTCAAGGTATAAGGTGATTTTGAGGTATGAGAGCCTTGGTTTGGATCAAAGATTTTTTTGTCTAATCTCTTGCAATTTTTCACACAGACATGGGTGCACCCACAGACATGCCCATCCTCTGCATAAGTAGGAATAACAAGCTCAAAGCCTGGAGCAAGATCCCTCTCTATTGACTTTGTTATTCCTCAGATTCCCCCTTGCACTCTCAAAGAGTTGTCTCCTTCCTCACAGCCTGCCTGGTGTTGGGCTGCATGACTATTCACCCCAACTGCAACCATAAAAATTTGTCCAACATGAAACTCAGTTGCAGGGTTTTGACACACCACATTTCACAACATCCTCTGCCATTACAGCTATGGAAGAACCATCCACCTTGACTTCTGTCATGACCTTTATAGACTGCAAAAGAAAGGGTGGCAAGAAATAATATTCATCCATGTAAAAGAAATGGAGGCCCTAATTGTCTTTTACACAGAGGGTCTAGGCGGCTTTAAGCCCCATCCTTCACATGTTTCTGTTTACATTGCATGCAAACTGCAGCTGTGTTTACTATAATGAATTTCTTGTGATCACTGAGGCAGAACATTTTCACGTTCCACTGTAGTTAGGATGAGAAAAAGGAAGAGAAAAGATCACATTTAAGTGTTTGCATCAAATAATCCAGCTCTGCTTTAATTTGCTGGTTTATATATACCTGCTATTAGCTAGAAAATTTTTGGTGATGAACGCCCCTTTGGACAGGCTCTGGTCTTGACCTCTAGTAGTGTTTGTAACATGTGAAAAGATCACCATTAGCCCAAGTATTCTCCAAGGAAATATTTCATATATTATTACTTTTGCTTGCATTCTGTGGCAAGCTACACTATAAATCTCACCTTATGTACATCAGGACAGAACATGAGTCCCATAACTAACCTCACACAGCTGCTTATTTATTGCATTACACATAAATTGCAGCCTGAGGATTATTCAGTAAGAAAACTCACAAATCTAATAATCAACAGATCCAAGACTTTGTAATCTGTCAGTCAAGAAACCAGGAGAAATGGAAATCCTCAAATTATTATTCATTGAAATTCCTGTTTCCTGCACTGTGTACAGGAATGTTTTGCACCACACAGCTTGTAAGGAGCAGTAACCATCTTTACTTTTGATCTCCTTACACAGACTCTTCACAATTTATTCACCAGGTACCTCTGTAAGTCAGTCTCCAAATGGCTGCAGGATAAATGCTTCTTCAATATCAATGTTTTTGCTGTAAGACTTTGCAAAAATGGTTTGGAGATGACAGTGGGAGGGGTAGATCAGAGCTAAAACAGGAAAAGCAGCACAAAAAAAATATGTAAGTTCTTAATCTTTGTAAATAGAAACTACCCAAAGTAGTTCTTTTTCTACTGGTGTCTTTCATCAAGAAAAGAGGTTTAATAAAAAAACCCATTAGCAAAATAAAAGCTTTTACAGAATCAACCTAGCAACTGAATGTGCTTTGTTTTCTATGGTGAGAACATGCATGAACAGTTCAGTGTGCCTGTCACAGGCTATTTGACTACTTATGTTTACTGTACCTTTGAAACACGCTGTACAATTCATTCATAAAGTCAACACACTTGTGGACTTTCTTCTGGATCTTTCATTACCTGAATCCAGTACATCTTGTCTAAACACAAACGTTATGTGACACTTCCGTTTAGAACTGAAGGTGAAAATCCTTCTTGATGCATAAAAATTGCCTTGTATTTCTGTCTTAAAATAAACATAGCTATCAGTTCACTGTCTTCTGACTTCAGGCAAGTTTTCTTCATGATTTCAAGATATTGGAGTCTTGGTTTTGGCCTTGGTCCCCACAGAATGCCTGTTGTGCAGTAGGAGCCAGTAAAATTATTCCCTGCATGCTTACTGTTCTAAGCATGTAACTAATGACCTTTAATTATTTTAAAATTAGTTTCTATCAGAATATAGCCCCGCATCACAGACCATGCCATTAGAACTGTTCATCTCAACCATTCTGTCCATAGTTCAGTCTCTGGATACTGAGAGAGCACCAAATCTGTGAAGTATTATACAAAAATGAAGAAAGACAAAAGCATCCCTGTCGTGGTTCAAACCCAGCCGGCAAC
>NW_009938439.1:15052-18344 GCF_000696875.1 Nestor notabilis | reverse complement strand
TTGGAGGGTGGGGTAGGAAGGACACCTGCCTCTCTACATGGTTACACACCATTTCCTACTGCAGAGCATTTTGAGGCTATATGCACTTCAGATTCTCCTATCTTTGCATCTTTCATGTACTGAATACGTTTTTCTCAGATACCTGGGTTATAATAGCAATAAGTCCAGCTCTGTGAGGCCTTTTTTTATAATTTAGGTCAGTATAAAATGTGTCTAGGTAACTTTCAGCTCACTGATATGCAAAGAGGTAAAAATTTTTCTCAAGCTGATATCAAAGCTAATACCACATCAAAAAAGTTTAATGAGAAAACTCACAGGTGAGCTATTAAAAACGCAACTATGTGGTCAGTGTCTTGGAAGCTTAAGGACAGATAATAACTTTCACAAGCTAATGTGAAATCTTTTACTTCAGAGAAATAGAAACCTACCGAATTGTCTGAAGTGGCCATTGAAGTTTGTGAATTCTCCTCAGAGATAAGACACATTCCTTTTTGAATGTAGGTAACTATTCAGAGGAGCACCTAATTTGGGAGGAGAAATTTGCTATTAATAACATTATATCTGTTCAAGATACACCAGGCTGCTACTGATACATTGCAGTGAAGGCTGTTTCCATCATGTGAAAAAGTGATTATTCACAGGTGTCTCAAGAGGCTCTGTGCAGTAGCACCTGAATAAAAACAAATCTTGGGGATTTTTTGTTGTTCTTTTTACTTTCCTTTTTCAAAATAAATAAAATCATAGGTGTTCCACTGTTCTTTTTGGCACTTTCGAGGTTAAGACTAAAGTGTTGGGGTTTTTTTTCTCTCCTGAGTGGATTTCATCTCCATTTCTTGAAAGAAAGGGAAAATTTTGACTAAACATACATTTGTCTAATGCCTCAAGGCATATGGGAAAAATGAGGGGGGAAAAAAAGGAAAAATGTGCTGAGAACTTATGTCCAGTTAAAGTCAATGATGCCTCATGTGAGGGGAGAAGCAGTAGGGACGGAATACATGAACACATGGATTTGGCTGAGAAAACCTCTGGTCAACTGATCTTAATTGTTGGTGGGTTTACATTATGTTTTTGGTTTTTATGTACCTGTGCAGTTATCTCAATCTCCAGTTGACAAATGCTGGCTTAGCACTGCTTAACATTCCAGTTGATCAGCCAGTGCGATCAGCCTGCCTGTGAAATTGTTGTCTTGAGTCTAGTCCTTGAGGGATTTTTCTGGTGGTTAAAGAATTCATTGCCAAACCATGTTGTTCTTTGTGAGTTTTTTTAGAAGACCTTATTAATTTTTATTACCTATTTTCATGAAATGGTAGGATTACAATGTTTCAGGTCTCTAGCACTATAAAATATATGCGAAATTGGTCAGTAAATCAAAAACCTTTGAAGAGATGGGTTGACATATGTAGAGTGATGGCTTAAGCTTCGATTCCTTAGGAAAACTAGCACTGTGCAACATTGATAAAGAGGTGTAAGTGCTTTAAAAACTGCCAGACCCTTAGATGATGACAAATACTTGTTAGAGTAATCAAGTGTGTGTTTTAGTGAATTAGTGTTATTATTCAGCATTTTTACAGGTAATTGTGAAGTAAATATAAAATTGCCAATGCTAAGATTTGCAGACGGCCCAGGCTTGAGGCACACAGCAAGGGCAGTGCTTGTTGATGCTGCTTGGTGGTCAGGCCAGGTCCCTTGGACTCCGGCACAACCAGATTCACACCCAGGAACAAGCAACACAATTCTACCTGCACAGGAGGGGCTATGCTCTGGAAGGCTCTGTCTCTGAACAGCCAGCTCCAGGGGTCTGCCTGTAGCACATGTAGAGATGTGGAGGGTTGGGATGTGAGGTGGCACAGCGAGCTGGAAGTCTCAGAGGTGCCTGAGCCCTCTGCTCAGCATGTCTAGGGAGAGGGGTCTAACCGAGCCAGAGATGTCAGTCTTCCTTGCTCCTCCTCGATGAGATTCCTCATATCCAAGGATTGTGCTGGTCAGAGGGTTTCTAATCAATTCCTCAGTAAACAGTTGGACTTGACCTTAGAGGTCTTTTCCAACCTAGTTTATTCTATGATTCTCAGTAAATCCAAGGAGGAAGAGTACCTTGTTTTCTTTTTTAGGTGTAATCTAGCCTTAGGTTTTTATCACAAGTACACAATTACTACACTACTACTGCACCAAAATTATTTCCAAAGAACTAGAAAGAAATAAAACCATCTATATATTGCAGGAGAAGATAGAAGAAGCCTAATGGGTAGAAGGGGCTGATTTCCTTCAGTCAGACAGAGAAGAGCGCTGAATTAGCACTCTTGCAGTTGAATGTGCACAGATATAATTGGATTCCTGCCAGGCTTTTTGATGAGGGACTGTACCACAGTGGGAAATGCTGGGGCTGTACTCTTACACAAGCACCATGACAGAAATCACATTTCATGGTTCTGTAGCAAACCTACTAACTTTTAGCAGCCAACGTGTTAAGTGTTTTGTCTCACTCAGAGCCAAAATACTGAGTGAATGTTATAGATGGTGATAGGCATGCTTTTGGAAAGATGATGAATGCCTCCAGCCCAGCTGCAAATGGCTAATTAATTATTGTCCAGCGAGTTCTTGATTATGATACAGTGGAAATTTACAGAATCAGCTTTGGTGAATATTTTTGAGAACAATAGCTTTTAAGCATAGGATTTATTCACTGGAGGAAATTCACCTCTGCCTACAGAACAAGCACAGAATCCATGCAGCATGTGAGCTGCCTTCAGAGTAGCAGTTAAATACTGAAAGGGAGTTGTGGCTGATGCCACCTGCCTGGGAACAGTTCTGAAAGTCACTCCTAAGGTGAAGTTCTTGGTGGGTCACTGCCAGCCCCTGTGCTTTGGCCAGGCAAACTCTGCACCAAACCAGATCATTCTGCAGGTGACCAAAGCAGTGGTAGAGAAAAGGTGACTTTGCTGGCAAGTGAAGTATTCAAAGAGAAGAGAAAAAGGTCAGAGGAATAACTTAAATTTTTTCTTGCTTAGCAATATATATAAATAAATGAAAAAAAAATCAATTCTGCAGAATCCTTGGCCAGAGCCATAGGCCATAAGGTCAGATGCAGCTGTGCCAATATTAACTGCTGTTAATGGAAAGTTAGGTTGGTGGTGCAAAGAAGCAGAAGATGCACAGGCAAGAATGAGAGAACCAGCAGTGAGGGAGACAGGGGGACATGGCCACTGTGCTGGCCTGAACGGGGCTGGGAAACAGGACTTGCTGAATTGCCTTGTGCATAGCGAAAACCGAGCTGAGGAAACACACAGTGTTTTCT
>NW_009938439.1:7403-15021 GCF_000696875.1 Nestor notabilis | reverse complement strand
GGTGGGGGCCTGCGAGGCTCAAACAGCCCGGCAGTGACAGCAGGGACTGAAGCAGTAGCCGCAGCCCCTGTGCTGGAGCTGACCCAGGCAGCAGCCAGTGGGCTTGCTCTTGTGAAGGATGTAGAGGCTGCCTCCTGAGACAGCGTGCTGGGCTTCCACTGAGGGCTTGTTTGCATTTGCTGAAAGTGTATTTTACAAGTCTGGTTGCTTTTCTGAATGGAAACAAGTATTTTGAAGTGGTTAATTTATGAGAATAAATAGTATTCAGCAGGTTCCTAAACTCCCCAGGGTAAATAATACAGACATGGTAAAGGCCAGCTCTGTTATGTCAATAATTGATGTTTGGCTTCCTCCTAGCTTCAATGTAATATATTCATTCTACTTTGTAAAAGTGCAATTAAAGCTGAATTATAGTAATCAATAGAGCAGCAGCGTTTAGAACCAGGGAACATAAATGGAAGGGAATCTTGCTCTATAGGAAGTTTGTTGAGGTATATTGCAAAAATTACCTTAATTGGATAGAATTTTAAATGATCACAAAGGAAAGTAAATTATAACTGATATATTTTCAGAGGTTTTCTTTTTAACCAAAACCAAGTCCTAGCAATTTGACTGAAATAATTTCCCTTCTTTTACTTCTGTCATGTCTCCCAGCCAGCCCATACATTGATGGTGGGATGGAAACACAGCATTCTTGTGCTTGTCCAAACATCTACACTGTTGGTGGGCAGGCGAAAGGAATAGTGAGGGATATGATGGGAAGCAGATCCTTCTTTTGGAATACTTACTGGTGAGTGTGGGAGGCTGTAAAAAGGAGTAGTGGGGGGTGGAGGGGGAATCCTCCACCAGACAACCCCCCAAAACTCCCAAGATTCTGTAAGAAGGTTTTGGTTAACCATCCCAAATGTAGAGACTGCTACAGAGGGAAACGTTGCTAGTGCCCCGACTTTGGTGTAGAAAGAAGCAATGGAGAAGGAAAGCCCTTGGAGACACTGTGTTTCCAATAATGGCATGAAGGTGAGATGGGCTGTGGCAAACCTGTGGGCACTGTCCTGTAAAGCTTGTTCACATGTTGAAGCTCACACTGGAATACTTCTTGGAGTGTCTCTGGGACTAAGGTAGACTCTGTGGGGTTTTGTGCCCTTGGGATTTAGCCCCTTAAACAACAACTAGATTATATTCTCCATCTTTTGTCTCTTCCTGCTTCCTTTCATGCCAATGTGTTAGTTTGGAACAACTGTCCGCAGTGTTCACGAAACCCTTTCTGGACCTTGTGTTCTGTGGGACTGGCAAGACCAGCACTGGGTTTGTTCCTGCGTTTCAGTGCTCAGTTTGGTTGGAACAGGTGCAAAGCCTGAGTATGGTGTTACCTTCCCCTAATACTTCATTTACTCAAGATGAAGGACTCTGGAACTGATCTGAGGCCTCACTCTGGTGGTGGGTCTTGCCAAAATCTAGCTTCTGCCCCCGTTGCTGGGGTTGGGGAACAAGCTGCCAAGAGAGGTGGAGCTGCAGGGTAAGGGGGGAACCCAGAGCCAGCGGAGGCCACGGGGCTACTGTCAGTGTAAAAGCACAATACTAAGTGATTGTTAATATTAATAATCACCATCATATTCTCCTTCTCTAGAGCACTGTGGTGAAACTAAGTGCTTTCAGTCACCTAGGAAGTGTGTAATGGCTCAATAATGTATTCCTTGTTGCAACTTTTGGACTTCATGCAATAGCAATAGAAGTATAAAACACGCTTAATTACAGGAAGAAGCTGATTTTGTTGAACAAATATGTCAAATAAGTAACAAAAAGTAGAACCATTAACATGTTGATGTAACTTCACAAGCACAATTTTGGTTTCTGCTATAGGAACTTAAAACCAAGCCATCTGTCAATTACTATGATTGATTTTTTATTAATGCAGTTAGTTTTTCTTTTTCTGGTGGCAAGAGAGTATTAAATAGGAGCTACCAGCTAGATGGGAGAAAGGTGCTAGGGAAGCAGATGCTTTTTTGGTTAGAGCTTTGCCCACTTGAGTAAGGAAACTAAATAATTAAAGCTCTGTTTAAAACAGTGTATTTTCCTGGGAAGCATCAGCCTTTCACAGTGTAATGCCTTGCTCTGCATATACGCTATGACTTAATAACACTTTCATCTTCCCCACAAGGCATGTTGTCTGCTGTCGGAGCCCTTGCTGATATGCCTACCCTGACAGCTGTCATGCAACACCGACTGCTTTCGGTGGGTAGCAAATCCTGTCATTTTTTACCTCTCCTGTCAAGGTGTAACACATTTCAGATTCTCTGCACAGAAATGCACCTTCATAGAGTATTATAATGTACATTGTTTTTCTTTTTTTATCAGCACAATGGATTGATCCCCTTCCACACCATGGAACAGCATAATGATTATTGATTTATTGCTGTACTTACTTACATTGGCTTATCAGAAAGGTGTTTCCAATGCATTAGCAACCCCCTGGAGTGCTTCTGGCAATATGAAAAGGTGCCTGGGCAGCAGTAAATGCAGGGAAGAAGGTACTTAGAACAGCAATTCCCCCCTCACTGGGATGGCAGCGCGCTCAGCCATCGGCTGTCTCACAGCAGCCCCCTCCGCGGGACGCCTGCTGGTGGGAACACTCTCTTTACCCTGGACTTTTCCCGCTTGTTTCCCTCGTACTGAAGCAATCCTGTTCATGTGGTATGAAGCTAGGCGTTAACGCTGGGCACTGTAGCTGGGCATCAGTTTAAAGACTTCTCCAGAAGCTACATCAGTTTAGGGTTAGGAAACCATTAAACTGTTGTAGCCCACCCACATACTTCCATGTGTGTGCTGTCTGGGGGGAGGGTGAGGGAGCAAATCACGTCATTCCTACAGTAAATCTCTTCTGATTGAACCTGAGCACAGCACAGTGTGTACAGGAGAATGAACAGACCAATGACAGTAACAGGAGCTGATTACATTACGATGGGCAACAGCAGCAAATAGGTGTTACCTTGCACTGTGAAATACAAACTCCTGGCCAAATAAGCAAGCCTAGATTCTCAAAGAGCATTTTCAGCAGTCTGTGACAATGTCCCTCAAAAGTGTATATTCAAAACCATAATTAATTTCAGAAGTGCTGTCTTGGCCCTTAGTGTGGCTGAGAACAAGGCATTTGTGTTGTTCAGGTGCAAGTGGTCATCAAATTTTCATCCCACTGGGAAATGATGGTGGTCCCCTTTGTCAGATTTCATCAGTGTCCTTCAGTTTGTCCCTGTCAACTCATTCCAAAGTGTCTTCTTCCAAGAAAACCTCTTCTGCCATTTATTCATCTTTTAGGAAAACAGGGGATGCAATTAGTAAAGAGAAAATGATGTCTTATACGCACATGGAGTTACCAGTTTATTAAATACATCTTATTGTGTGTACTAGTAAATATACAAATATAAATCTCCTGAGACATACAGAAATAAATGGAGTTTTAAGATGTAAAACTGCATGATAAAATTCTAAGCAAGCAGTACATATTTATCACAAAGCAATTAAATATCTTGGTTTGTTTATTCCAAAATTAACTTGGCACATGGATTTAACATAAAAAGAGTGACTTAATGAAATCTTCAGAGAATTAGTATCTGCCCTTTGAATAAGTTATCTAAAATGTTATTTTATTATGCAAAGCTATGTAAAATAAATTGCATTCAAGCAGTGATTCAGAAAGCAGCTTATCGTGACCTGATGTTCCCAAAGAAATGCCATGAAAGATCTGGGGATCACTGCTTTGCTTTCAAGATGGGAAAAATTAAACATGACTAGACTTTCATTTGAAAATAGCTAATGTGACATGGAGATAATTATCTTGGTACTTTGAAATGTGATTAACTGTAATTATAGCCAGGAAAAAAACTACAGGGAACAATGGAAACAGAATGGAAAGCGTGGAAGTGTGGCCGATCAGGGTATGATCCACGTGCCGGAGCAGGTCTGGGCAGTGATCCCATTGTACGGATGGACGTGCTGCCGGGTCCTCTATCTGGGAGTTCCTGTTTGCACACTTACCCCTCAGTGAGTGTGTAACACAAGCAGTGCTGGTGCTAAGTGGCTTCTCTGACTGTAGGTATGTGCATAAACAGACACACGCACGTGCTTACAGACTAGAGCTGGCACCCAACTTTGAGTAAATCCAGGATGGCTTTCTACCTTTTTCAAAGGATCTGCCCATTCAGACTGTTCAGTCTAGAATATTGGACAATAAATGGACTATTAGTGTTATTGCCAGTTTAGCGTTCCTGTCAGACGTGCTCCTGAACAGGCAGTGGTATGCTTTCTTTACATTTTCACCTCTTACCTTAAAATGTCACACTGAGATTGGGTTTGTTGCATAATTACGGTCTTTAAGTTATTTTACCAGTTTGGGGTTTTTTTGGCTGGTTTTTGTTTGTTTGTTTGGTTGTACATGGATTTGGATAGGGCTTTTTGTTTGTTTCATCTACATATGTAGTTTATTGGCACGAATCAGTTGTCGCCACGACACTGGGGAGCTGCACACAGAAATTCTCTAGGGGAGGGAAATGTTTCTATTTTTTATTTTATTATGTTATTTTAATGTTTGAAGTTCCTTAGACAAGCAGATACATAACAACCATGCTCACTGGCTTTCCTGTTTTGTATTTAATATGGCATGGTAAAACCTACTGCTCCAGTTACCCAGTTTTCAGGGCAAGGGGTCTTTGCCTGTGTCCCTCATTAGCTTCCATTCCACATTACCTTGCTTCACGCTGGACAGACTCGCTCCCAGAATAGCTCCACAGCTTCCTCCCAAGCCCCCGAGGCCACGTGCTCCCGCTGAGCATGTTGACCGAGCTGGAGTGCTGCGGGAGCACTGCTCCGAGCTAGCCCGCGCATGGAACAGCCCCAAGCCCTGTGGGGACCTCCTTGTGACTGACATTCTGCCTGTGACCAGGGAAGGGGATGCTCTGTTTCTAACCTACTTTACTATTCTTTTCAGTACATCTAATATTTGCAGAAATACTAATAGAGATAAATCTTTCTAATTCCTTTGGATTTCATTGTAATGACATGAATTGTGATGAATTCTTTCAGTATTTAAGAAAAACAACTGTCAATTAGCTTTTGTGGGGAATTGTTCATTGTGGTTACTCATCAGTTGGGTGTTACGGCTTTATTTGACAACCATGTTATTAAAACATACAGCAATTTGCTTTTATTATAATCTATCTAAAAGCTAGCACCAGTTTCAGAAATAATGTGAGCTTCAGAATTATAATTGGAGCTTTTTTTGTTAGGAATTCTTTTATAATGCGGTGTTACTGTTCAGAATTAACTATTTCATATGAAGACAATTTAACGTATTATTCACAGGAACTATATAGCTTACCTGTTTAGGTGTTTTTATAAATGCTTGAAGAATAATTGCATTAACAAGATATAAATAAAAGTAGACAATCATTATAAGGGGAATAGGCTTGATTAAATAATGAATGGTTTTAAAAAAATACTCTATTTCTGAAACACTGGAGCAGCTCCTGCAGGTTTGTATTGCCCAATGGAGTCTAGTTGCCACTCAGCCTGCAGGCCCGTGCTGTACTGCAGGATTGCTCCAAAGCTTGTTCAGTCCTTTTCATATGCAACTTCCATAACACATTGACTGAACTTAGTTAACTGAGTCTGCATGCATCAGTATGTAACATTAGCAAAAAATGTTCTTACGAAAATGAGTGTGTTATTTTCTAGGTGCTTCGTTTAAAGGCAACGTGCTGGCTCTAGTTGTGACAGGCTGTTAAAGGACTGCTTTGGAGCCACTGATGAATACAAGCTGATCTCATTACTGCAGTTAAAATTCAGAAAAACTCAGAGAACTTTGTGATGTTTGGATACTGCTGCCTGTGGTAGATGAGGTAGCAGGGATCAGAACACTAGCCAAAGAGCACAAAATGAATTGGTGCAAACCCAGAGAGTATCCTCTGCTGATACTCTTCGTAGCTGCTGGGTATATCACAGATCAGCTGTTTCTCGCCCAGAGATTATTTACTGGCCACAGCTTTCATTACAGAGTAGCCAAGTACCAATAATCTAAAACATATATATTATATATGTTTAAAAAGTCTGTATGCAAGTTTTAAACCTTTCTGCTTATGCGGAATGTTCTTACTGGCCTTTTCTTGTCTCATTTGGGAGATGAAATGCAAGCTATATGTGTGCTCGGCCATTGGCTTGGCTGGAAGGGAGCCATTACAGTTGCTATTCAAACCTCTGGATTCAGCACATCTTAGAATTATTGTTCTACTCAGTGGAGTATTTCAGTGTAGGAGGTGCAATGTGAGATCAGTCTGTATAAACCTTGGCTCTATAGACTGAATGATATGCTGAAATCTTCTCTACAGTGATACTAATAACAACAATGTTAATGGTAACTCTCCCCCACTCTATACAGGTGCTGTATTCAAACAGCCCTAAATAGACCTGCAGAAGTGTGTTCTTTCATCACAGGCATCGTAAAATGAAGGGCAGACACTTGACACTGAGACAGATAATTACCAGGAGCACTGAGTTCCTTGCTCTCCTCACGGTATATATGTCCTGGATGGGTCCATGGCTGGCCCACCCTGCCTACAGCATCACCCAGCAGGAAACACTTGGGCAGGAGCACGGGAAGCAGGCCACGCTGGAGCTGACCTTGCACTGCGTTCACAGTCCCACTGCTGTCCCACAGTAGATTGAAGTCCCACATCCCACATCCCACAGCCCCATTGGCTTCTGTTGACCCAGAGACTGAGCCTGCAGCATTGTCTGCAAAAGCCACAGGTGGACCTTCTATGAATGTCCTGGGTTCAGCTACAGCAGTCATTTTTCTCCTTCTTAGTAGCTGGTGCAGTGCTGTGGTTTTGACTTTCAGCCTGGGAACAATGCTGATAACACTGATGTTTTTAGTTGTTGCTCAGTAATGTTTACTCTGACCAAGGACTTTCTCAGTCTCATGCTTTGCCAGAGAGGAGGGGAAGCCAGGAGGAAGCAGAGACAGGACACCTGACCCAAACTGGCCAAACGGCTATTCCATACCACAGCACGTCATGCCCAGTATATAAACTGGGGGGAGTTACCCGGAAGGCCCAGATCACTGCTCGGGTCGGGCTGGGTATCGGTCGGTGGGTGGTGAGCGGTTGTGTCCTTTTCCCTTGTTATTCCTCTTATCATTATTATTGGTACCTTAGTTACTGGATAGCGTTTATCTCGACCCGTGGGAGTTACATTCCTCCGATTCTCCTCCCCATCCCTCCGGGAGCGGGGGGAAGAAGGAGGCGGGGGCAGTGAGAGAGCGGCTGCGTGGTTCCGAGTTACTGACTGGGCTTAAACCATGACAATGAATTTCTGTTCCACTCATTAAACTGCTTCTGTTTTCCTGCCTTCTCTGCATTCTGGAGCAATGCTTTTGGAATTCCTATTTCCTTTCTTTTGCTTTATGTTTGTTGTTTAATGATTTCATAGAATCATAGAATAGTTAGGGTTGGAAAGGACCTTAAGATCATCTAGTCCCAACCCCCTGCCATGAGCAGGGGCACCACACACTAAACTATGTCGCCCAAGGCTCTGTCCAGCCTGGCCTTGAACACCACCAGGGTTGGAG
>NW_009938439.1:0-7213 GCF_000696875.1 Nestor notabilis | reverse complement strand
CTTCTCTTCTCCAGGCTGAACAGCCCCAACTTTCTCAGCCTGCCTCCATAAGGGAGGTGCTCCAGCCCCATTATCATCCTTGTGGCCCTTCCCTGGTCTTGCTCCAGCAGCTCCATGTCCTTCTTTCATTGAGGACACCAGAAGTGCACATAGTGCTACAAGTGAGGTCTCACGAGAGCAGAGCAGAGGGGCAGGATCACCTCCTTTGACCTGCTGGTCACGCTGCTTTTGATGCAGCCCAGGATACGGTTGGTTTCTGGGCTCAAGTGCACACTGAAGCCTGCTCATGTCAAGCTTCTCATCAACCACCACCCCAAGTCGTTCTCCTCAGGCTGCTTTGAATCTCTTCTCTGCCCAGCCTGTAGCTGTGCCTGGGGTTGTGCTGACCCAGGTGTAGGACCTTGCACTTGGCTTGGTTAAACTTCATGAGGTTGGCATCAGCCACCTCACAGCGTGTCCGGGTCCCTCTGGATCCCATCCCTTCCCTCCAGCGTATCAACCGAGCCACACAGCTTGGGGTGGTCGGCAAACTTGCTGAGGGCGCACTCAATTCCACTGTTCATGTCACCGACAAAGATGTTGAACAACACAGGTCCCAACACCGATCCCTGAGGGACACCCCTCGTTACTGTAACTCATTACTTGTTCTCTGCATGCTTTTTATTCTTACTTTGACGTTTTATTTGTTGTTTCTCTGGGAGGTGATCTGAATGGTGTACTGGAAAGATTTAACTGGTGGCTGAATAGTGTCTGTGTTATGGCAGATGTGCATCACCTGCAACTAGAACATTCTCCTCTTCTTCTTTAAATCTGTCTTTACAAAAGCGGAGTTTTGGGCAGTGAAAGAAAATGTGACTTTAAACCAACACATCTGAAAAATATTATGGACAAGTATGACTGCTTGGCAGAATGAGTTGGAGGTATCAAAGATTAGTACATAAATGAAATGAATGATGCTGCATAAAGAAGGGTTTCCATGGTCGCACTGAAGGACGTTACTGGAGATAAGTGGATGACTTATTGGCCTCAATAAAATATGAACCAAGAATAATGAAAACACTGAAACTTGTGTTCTCATAGAGTAAGATGGAAGAGTTTTGTCAAAAACTACAATTAGGTGTCAAAACCATCCCCAAGCCATGGCTTTGTTGTGGAGTTTAAAGACGTCAAAGCAAGATGTCATTCAGAAATACACTGTGGTGCACTGGGGAAGCAGCTCAGCAGTTAATGGTAACAGCAGTCATTAAGACCCTTAGATGAAAGTGGCTTTATAAAGAGAAGTTGAATGAGTTGCTAAAGATAATTCTAGTCAAGAACTTCAATATTATGTAATTGTTGTAGTTTATTTCAAAATAGAAATATCAACAGATAAATGCAGATGTTTCCAAAAGCTGCACAGGAAACCAAAAGGGCTTTACAGCCAAGTCTAAAGAATGCAAAAGAGAAACCAAATCTGTGCAATGTTTGGATTATTTTCTCTCATGAAGAACAAAGTGGTACTGATAAAACTAATTACAGAAGAAAATTGAGAAAACTGGTTTGTATTGTTCAAACAAATACAAATCAGCTAAATCCCATTCCCTTAAAGCTCACTTGGGTAGACAGCAAGAAGCAGCACACAAGAAGCTGCCAAAGATGTCAATAGATTAGATCTCAAAGCAGGAGAAACATACTGATGATAGACTACTGATGAATGAAAGACGGCCAAAAACCACAGAATGAGGCAATTTCTGCTGCCTTTGAGTTTTGTGGAAGATAAATGGAAAGTGACTTAAATACCACAAACATGATGGAAGAAATGCAATTACAGATTCAATAGATTTTTCTTCATAGGTTTCTAACCCTCCCCACAGCTGTGACTCTGGCCGTTCTGCCTGCAGTGGGGCTGTGGCACTCAGGGAATTGTGACTCATTACTCTTCACGGTGCACTTACTTTGCCACAGATAATTCTAACCCCACAGATTTTAATCTTCAAAACTATGACGCATTAAAAATGATACCACCATCCATTCTCTATTTTCAGAGGTTCAGAGCTGAACTGCTGGAAGCCACCTCTGAAGGTGCAGCCTGAGCTGCCACTGACTGAGCTGGAAGTGTTCTTCGCAGCTTCCAGTGGGGACGTTCTACATCTCTTTCCAGGTATCCAATTGTGAACTATTATTAATTATTAAATATTCTACAGTTGGAAAGACTTCTTTTCCTCCCAAGAAAGTCTCTGCTTCTAATTCAGGCCTGTTATTTCTTAGCTTATACCCAAAGTTTACAGATAATAGTTCACTTTTATCTATTTGTATTTTTGTTTTGAAATAGTTTTAAAAATATTGTTACATCTCCTCCATCTTTTCTGGTTGTTCCACTTTTATTTCAGTCACATGTAAACTTAAGCATAGTTGTTGCATTCTTCTGAACACTACTCTAGTTGGGACAGTTTTCTTTTAAGTAAAGCACTGGAGTTACAAATCATCTTCAGGTAATGCTTTACCAGTGATGAGGCAGGGTGGGTTTCCACATTCTCCATACAAGCCTTCATCCCAAAAGTAAGCCTTTTTCATCACAGTGACCCTGACGACTCTTCTGCAGCTTGTGATCTGCTATAACCCCAGATCCTTCTCTGCAGACGTGCTACCTAGAAATTGCCTCCTAACACAACACATCCTAGGTTTGTAGAGCATTATCTGTCCAGATTATTTTTAATTCTAATCCTTTTCATCAACATTCGCAGCTCTACCCAGTTCATGCAACCTTTATAAAGCTCATTCTCTCTTCTGACATATACTTCATTACAGATTGAGTGTAATTTAAGCACCAGCTGCTTCTGTGCAAGTGATTTCATGTATGACCCTTTGAGCCCAGCTGTGAGGTAACTGCTCCAGCTTCCATTGTCACTTCGGACACTGCCCCAGCCATTCCGTGCTTACAGGGGGCAAAGTGACTGGTACTGCAGTTACTTCATGATTATGGAAACAAAGATGAGGCCCAAATAATGTGCCTGTAGGCTGAAAAACATCTTCATGGTGAGGTGAGAGTAGCTACCTGAGATGAGCAACGCTTTAATGTTATTTCAGGAGTTACTAAGCAATTTCCTTGAAACAGGAAATTCGAAGAAAGATCAGCCCTGCAATAGACAGCACAGACACAAATACCAGTGTCGTGGTTCAAGCCCAGCCGGCAACTTGGAACCACGCAGCCGCTCGCTCACTCCCCCCGCCCCTTCCTCCCCCCGCTCCCGCAGGGGTGGGGAGCCGCTCCCAGAGGGATGGGGAGGAGAATAAGAGGAATGTAACTCCCACGGGTCGAGATAACAGCTCTCCAGTAACTAAGGTATAATACAAACCACTACTGCTACCAATAATAATGATTAGAGGAATAACAAGGGAAAAGGACACAACTGCTCACCACCCGCCAACCGATACCCAGCCCGACCCGAGCAGCCATCTGGGCCTTCCGGGTAACTCCCCCCAGTTTCTATACTGGGCATGACGTGCTGTGGTATGGAATAGCCCTTTGGCCAGTTTGGGTCAGGTGTCCTGTCTCTGCTTCCTCCTGGCTTCCCCTCCTCTCTGGCAAAGCATGAGACTGAGAAAGTCCTTGGTCACAGTAAACATCACTGAGCAGCAACTAAAACCATCGGTGTTATCAGCATTGTTCCCAGGCTGAAAGTCAAAACCACAGCACTGCACCAGCTACTAAGAAGGAGAAAAAATGACTGCTGTAGCTGAACCCAGGACAACCAGCTACTTAGGTACAGGTTTGGGAATGTCTCCCTCAGTACTGGTTTAGCATGATTCATTACAGCAAAAAAAAAGTTACTGAGAATGTTTCTGTGGACATAGTGATAAGGTGTAACGCTCGAATTCATGGAGCAGTGTGAAACATACATCTGAGATCTGCAGTGGTCATCTGTGGACCTTGCCACTGAATTGCCTAAGAAGAAGTGAGCCAAATGCATCAATATTCTCATTAATACTATTGAAAACCTGGGCTTTAACCCAGCTGTCAGCACAGCTTTATGTGAGCAGTGTGCGGCTGAACATTCCAGACCAGGGAATTCTGAGGATTTTATTTTCTATTTTGCAACTAGAGGGAGCACATTAAGGCAGTGCAAGATACAAGTGTTCACACAACAGCAGTGAAGAATGGGAAGTAAACAGGAAGTGCAGGATACATTGGTGTCTTTTGGCTTGGTATTTGAGACAGCAAACCCTGTTTGGTCTTGTGCATTGCAGACAGTTATAACCCAGTTTTGCGCTGGCAGGACCAACACTGTTTAAATGGTCTGGTTTGGGCCGCATTTGTTTCTCTGTGTTGTCAGTCAGTTGCAAGGTGAAAGAGGCTTCAAAGGTCTGGACTTTATCTGGCTTATCCTGCAGGCAACACGAAGTGACAATGCTCACACAAATCAGTGAGTCCAATGGCATCTCATTTTTTGGCTATGTTTAACCCTAGAGATTAGTCCAGAACCAGTTCTTAAGATTTGATTTTCACCCTTTGTAAAACTTAGTTTCCCTTTTTACTTCCTCAACTTACTGCATTTGCGAAAGTGCCACTTAACTCCCAGTGTCCCAAGCACATAGCTAAACATCCCTGACCTGGTATTTAGCTATGTGCAAGTTCAAGCCTTATATGTAAGTATAAAAATTATTATTCTAACATGACATGCTGATTTTTGTCCACATCACCATGAAGTTACATTGCTGGCATTCCAGCTAAACAATTATAAACTGCCTCTGAACAACGTAAAATAATTTTCTTTCTAGGGAGGCTTTTCTTTTTTCCTTCACTTCGTTTGAAAACAAGAACACATTGGAAATAACAGGATTGCATCTCGTAGGATTCTATACTGAAACTTACTCCATACTGTTAGAAGTTCATAGCAACATCTTTTTTAGATGTTCCTTCCCACACTGCAGTAACAGAAAATAAAAATAATGAAAACAGGAAGCAATGGCCCTGTAATTCACTGTCTTGGATCAGCTGCCCTTCAGAAGAGCTCCATAAACATACTCTGGTCTGCTGTAGCTTCTCTCCACACACAAATAAACACACTTTACCGTAAGTCAGGAACATGCGCTCACTCCAAGTTTTTATTTAAAATTGAACACAGAAGTACCCAACCATTGTCTGGTCGAGAACCTAGACAGCTAGTATGGTTTTACAGAACTTCACAATCTCAATTAACCCTTCTGAGTGCACATTCATGCAAACATGAAGGTGAGTGAGCACCTTGTTACTCAGCCAACAACCACCATGTCCTCACCCAGGAACTGGTAAGTGGGAACTTCGAGGTTGTAGGGAGCGGGGCCTTTCCTGATTCTGCCAGAGGCATCATAGTGGGACCCATGGCAAGGGCAGTAATACCCGCCAAAATCCCCAGAGTTGGCAATGGGCACGCAACCGAGATGGGTGCAGACACCTACGAGTATGACCCATTCTGGCTTCTTAACTCTGTCTAAGTCATGCTGCGGATCCCTCAGGGTAGCCAGATCAACTTGAGCTTCCTGATCAATCTCTGCCTGGGTTCTGTGACGCACAAAAAGTGGCTTCCCTCTCCACTTGAAAGCCATGTTCTTGCCTTCCGGAATGTCAGATAACTTGATCTCAATCTTTGACAGGGCTAGCACATCAGCAGAGGCACTCAGGCTGGAAATAAACTGGGTGACAACATTCTTAGCAGCATAAGCAGTTGCAACACACGTTGTTGCTGTCAGCAGGTAGGAAAACCCCTTCCTAGATTCACTGCTGCTTTGAGAAGATGTGGTGGGATCTAGCACATCTTGGCGACGATAGGCAGAGAAGTCAGGTACTGCAACATCATTATGGACACAACGAACAGTGGCGGGTGCTGCAAGACAAAGAACATGGAATTACAAACCTTTCAGGTAAAAAATATGACAATGTATTTTGAGTTATAGCTTTTAAATTTCATTTATAGAATGGGTAGAAGCTATTCCAGCACCTGGGTATGATTTCACTAATGAAGTTGTAGGAAAATGGTTTCCAGAAGGTATTTTTGGAAGATGAACAGGTGATTTGTGAAACTGTTTTACCTATTTGAAAATTACACAGAGCCCGATAAGGACACAGACAAATCCAAGAGAAGTTCTGGGTTTAAAGGGAACCATTTTTTCAGAAGATTTCAAGGCAAAACTCCTGTAGGGTACTATGTCCAGACAAGACAGGCCTGTTTTCCATTCAGATGTTTCCCTGGAAAAAAACTGCTATGAAGAAATTTGCTTTAGCGAAGTTTACACATCTGTAGCTTAACATGTTGGTGCTTTGACTCAAGAAACTTCTGTACCATAAATCATCCAAAGCACAAAGCTAAGCACTTTAAAGTTCAAAAATACAGTATCAGACATCCTCCTTTTTACTGTGTTAGAACTAACTGCTCCAGTAAACAGTTTGTAAACCTTCAGAGCTCTATTTAGCAGGCTCACTTCATACAATGATTTAAGGATAAAGCTAATAACTATCCAACCCCTGAGGTTTTAAAGTGTCAAAGCTGGGTGCTAAACTAACAAGGTGTGATGGCCAAACCATGCAGTCTTCCCTTAGTTTCTGCAGCAGAAGAGAGCTGCTTCCCTCAAGGAAAATCTGTGAGCTAAAGATGGAATGTGTTATCTGCTTGCCCAGGTGAACCCAAGACACTGCTAATGTGCAACCTCTGTTGTTTGAAAAGAGCTAGTTAGTTTTTACTGTTTTCTAGCAGTAGGTACAAAGCTATCAAAGGTTAATAAAAACCATTCCCTCAAAGTACTTAAGTACTCTCAAGGATTTATATGCAATGGGGAAAATATTTACATTTATTTACAAGTAACTCAGCATAGAGAAGATATTTGCTGTAGGATTTCAACTGCAGAGAAATTAAACTGAAATTCAAAATCCTGAGAGTAAACCATACTAACTTATTTCAGTATCCAGGCTTAAAATGGTTTACATGTAGTAACAAGCAAAGTATTATTAACTTCTAAAAGTTCCCTATCTTCCATGAAAAGTGTGCTTGGCGTTAATAAAAACTAAGAGTAAGACTAAATGTCAGCAACATTAGCGATGGATTAGCAGAATCCTCAGCCTTGCAGGCAGGGCTAGGTGAGGTGCGCGCAGTGCCGATCGCTGCAGGCTGCGCCCAGCCCTGCGCACGAAGTGAACCCCAAGGACTCGGCACCTTCCCCGGGCTGGAGCTCCTCTGACGCCTGCCCCAGCGGGGGAAGA
>NW_009938438.1:0-3604 GCF_000696875.1 Nestor notabilis | reverse complement strand
ACTTGCTGAGGGCACACTCAATTCCATAATGTGGAAGTGTGACTGAGAAAGGAATGGAATATTTATGTCATATGACTAATGCTTGAACTCGTTTTTCCTTAATACAAGTAAAGCCAATGTTCAGACACCTAATGAATGTAAATATGATTTAAACATGAACCAGATTGTTTCTGACCCTGTAACTTCTATAAAGATAATCTGTATGACCATTATTCCCAGTTTTCTTTGATCTCTTAAATTTATTTTTATTACCAGAGAGGCTGCTTTAATACAATAAAAAGTTTACAGATAAATTAATCTCTTACTCTACCCAGAAATCTTTAACAATTTACTTCCTTACAAATCAGTTGATGACAGTAGATACAATGTAAAATCATTAATCTCTGTATAATCATGCTGAGTTTATACCGTACCCAGGAAGTATGTTACTTAAGTATACTGGTCAAGACAAAAATCTGAAAATTACTTTGACTCATGTTTGGATACATTAAAATTAGAAGCATCTGTCCCTTTCTACAAGTTAACAGTTTGTACCTTTCCAAAGTCTTCAGATTGAAATTCAGGTATAACCTTTATATAATGTCAATGTCTTTCCCCTTTGCCCTAAAAAAAATCTCACTTTTATATAAAAGAGATGGATAAACAGTTAAACTAAGTAGCAACATAGATCAAAGTTTGTACAGCAGATGCGATAATGCTCTCTGTTGTAAGTCAGTTTCTAAATATTTGTTGGTTTAGGTTTTGGTTTTTTTCAGGAACTTCTCTCTGAACCCTATAGATCTATGTGAGATAGCTGTTTCCTGATCTGGGATTTCCAGGGTCCTGTGACAGAAACGATTAAGTTTCTGACTTCAGACGTTGCATCTTTGAGTTTTACTTTCCATTTTCATATGGACATGCTTACATTTTGGTGTGTTATTCCCCACATGTTTTATACCATCTTCTCGAGAGCAAATGGAGGAAAACATTATATCGGCTTTGGCAGAGTGCAGTGCTAACGCAGTTGGACTGCTTCTGGTATATGAGGTAGCTCTTTCAAGCTGTATTTTTTCTTGATTCACATGTATTTATAAAGCTAAAATGGCTTTGGATTTTTGTTCCTATTTCACTTGCATCAGTCTAATTCAGACTTACTTCACGAAATTAACACCTGCACTTACATCTTTTATTTCCTAACCAGTATTTTCCTTCTTATTGCCTTGAAGTTTACTCCTGATATTGTTACACTTGATTTTTCACTCAGGAAAAGCCATGATGCCTTTCCACAAGATTTTTCCAGGATACTCATCATTCTTTTGAGTGTGAAGTAGTCCTGGAATTTCTATGAATCAATATTCATATAAATCAATACTTAGTTCCTCTGTGCAATATCACTAAATTCATTAAAAGCTGATCACTTCAAGCTGAGAACATGTGTTACAGAACTCCTTTTATATATATAATTGATTTAAATTGAATAATTTAAGGTTATTTTCTATTAAATCCTTATAAAGATATCCAGATCAGTATAAACTTAACACCATTTCTTGTTGATTCATAATGACTTAGCAAATAAATCTGCCAGTTGTAACAAATCTGAATAGCCAAGGCTATTCAGGATGAGTATCATTATTAGCCACATTTATTTCTCCAATACTGTGTTTAAGAAATTAAATACCTTTGTAATGATACCTTTATAGTGACACCATTCCCAATCCACCATCTGTTGAATTACAACTGGTCTTTATACAACATGGCAAAATTAATATTGAAGTCTTCTATGGTCATTAAAAAATACTGTTTCTTGAGACATCAGCTATACAGCTTCACAAATGTGTCTTCTGAAAGATAAGACTGAGAGAAGAGCAAAACATTTGCAAATTAAAGAGTACAGCAGAAAATGTGAATTCGGAAATGCTGAGTAAAAAAAAAAAAAAAAAAGAAAAGCTTAAAGACCCAGTATTAAAAACAAAACAAAACAAAACGAAACCAAACAACAAAAACCAAGAAAGTAGGTATGATTATCCAAAAGCACAGTCATTAGGATCAAATTCTTATAACAACAAGTTGAAGACTTTAGTTTCTATATGTTAGAAAGAAAAAGAAAGAAACAGTTTCCTAAACTACCTAGGTGACACTGGGGCATTTCAGGAAGTACTTTGAAGATGATCTGCATTTGCATCTTCTTGACCTAAGGTTTCTTTTGTAATGTTTGCTTAAAATAATGACACCTTTTAGTTTAAATCCCTGTCAAGCATACAGCATTTTTGGAGAGATCTGCCAACAATAACTGGGTAAATGAAGCAGTAGCTGGGTCAGCAATGAACCCATTCTCCAGTAGAGGACTGGCTCATTGCTCAAGAGTCTTTTCCTAATCCATTTCTTGCATGCTTGTAGGCTTACATGAGAAAGGGCAGCTTCTAGAGACCTGGCACATCTGCATCTAGCTGCAAAGGTTCATTTTGGGGTGGGACCTCCCAAATGTCTAAGTTGTGGAACATTTTTACTGATGTTGCAAGACAAAAAGAATATCAAAATTACTATGGTATGCATGATTGTCATGCTGGTCATCCTATCCAGATCTGGTTCAAGGGACAAGAGAAGACTCCCAAAACAAATCAGGAAAATCTCCTTCGTTATTTTTTTCTGTTTTGTCCCCAGAAGATTTTGACACACTGTCAGTGTGCTGATGTTTCTATGGCAAGTAGGATTCTAACAAATGAGTTTCTGGCAAAAGGGAAAAAAATATTTAACAGAAGTATCACCTGAAATGGGTGATAAAGAAACATCTGTATTTTCCAGAGCTAAATCTTTCGAGATCAAAATTCCTGAAACAAGCTAATTTATCTTCAAAGGATGCATAAAACATAAACCTGTACTATTTTCAGGACTCAATCTCTGTGTCAGACATAAATTTCCTAACCTGCTGTGATAAAGCAATTACCTCAAGCTTTGAAGTCAGCTATACAGGAAAGATTCCATAGTCTGGTGGAGCCATCAGGCTAGAAGATAGAAATTAGTGCAAATTTATTGCACTAAGCTAAGATACATTCAGGCCAACAGCCTTAGCAGGGCACCCGGTGCTTTCTAAGGCTGAAAATGTATTATAGAAAACAGAATGTCTATAAACACACTGCATGTTAAGGCTCTAAAATAAATTAAACTATCCACTCCTTTTGAGTTGTCTAAAATGCCTTATCTTAAAAAACAAAGCGACAGAGATGAACTGTTTAGTAAAATGTAAATCTTTTTTCATTCTATCTTCTACTTGTCGCATTGGGTCTGGCAGACATGGAGTTAATTTTCCATCTAGCAGCCCTATTAGTGCTGTGCTTTTTACTGGTAGCTAGAGAGGTGTTGATAACACACCAGCATTTTGTCTACTGCTGAGCAGTGCTCACACAACATCAAAGCTGTCTCGCCAACATTCCCTCACCAGTAGGTTGGGGGTGGGCTGGAAGCAGACATAACCAGGACAGCTGATCCAAACTGAACAAAGGGATATTCCATGCCACTGTATGACATCTGCTCAGTAATAAAAGCTAAGGGAATGTAGGAATGGAGGCATTTATTATTATTCTGAAGTTTGTCTTCCAGAATGTCCTGGGTTCAGCTACAGCAGTCA
>NW_009938437.1:0-11352 GCF_000696875.1 Nestor notabilis | reverse complement strand
CCTAACTATTCTATGATTCTATGAATATAATACTAACTGAAAAAAGACCTCTCACCACTCAACTTCTCCTTTTTTATTTTTCATAAAAAGAAGAGCTTGTACCTAATTTATAAATAAGCAGAATTAACAAAACAAATAAAAGATACTAGGCTCCATGAATGATTTCTCTTAACTGAAAAAAAATCCTGAAGAATACTAGTTTTTGGATAATCTCTTGAAACAAAAAGATGAACAAGTGGATTTTGTGAGCAATTCTTGAACTTCATCAAATCTTGGAAATTTTTCAAATATAAAGTGGATCAAAAACTGCTCCTGGAGTGTAGCTGTCAATGATTTACTATCAAGTTGGAAAGATGTATAGAGTAGGGGTCTTTTTGTGTCTGGGATTGTGATTTGGGTAACAAAACAAGAATTAAACAACAGAAAAGGATTTGAAGACTATAAGAGATTACAAACTAAGCATCAACAGCATCATTATGACAACTGATGTCTTATTAATTTATGTTCCTATTAAAATGGGAAAGTCTGGACCAGGTGGAGGAAAGGAAAGAACAACTTGAGTGTCCACAGGAAAAATATGCTACTACACAGAAGGACAAAAATGGTAAGAGTGGGCAGGAGGCAATCTGTTAATCGGTCTTTTTTATTTTCATTCTGCTTAATCTTGTCATTTTGAATTTTTAATCCAGTTTCATGTCATGTTCTGTTGCTTTTCCTATTCAAATGACAATTTCAGTATGTCCTGTGCTGCTTTAGCAGTAATAGTAGTGTTGTAACAAGGATGATACAAGGATAAAGGGAGAGGTAAAATGTATTATCATCTGTTATAAAATCCCCATAAATTTGCATGCAAAGGATGAGTATAAATTCAGACCATTTTGCTGAAGCTACTGGTAAATATTGGTTTTATAAAATAGCTCTTGAAATTTAGACAAGCTACATTACAAAATTAAACACATTTTTTGCTGCCTTTTCAGAATTAAATTACAGATACATGGTCTATAATGCACTAAATTAAAAGTAAAACCAGCATAATTTATTGCATGTTAATGTAACATTTATCCAAGTAATATATTTATTTCATTACACATGTACTAGACTGCAGTTTTCCATGAAAGTTATTAACATGGTACAGATTGATTTATTTCTAACAGCATACACTAGATGGAAACAGGATATGAGGAAAGACTCACAAGTCAAAAGATTCAATTAGAAGTGTTAAAGCAAAGGTCTTTATTTCAAGGACATAACAACAAAGGCTAAAAGAAGTGGAAAGTTCATTTTGTGAATATATGACAGTCCTCTAACTGACAGCAGTGGAAGTACTGAGTTAGGTTGATGCCAATCAGATAATAAGTAAGAACACTTGGTAAAAAGAAGCAAGTCATGATTGCCTGAGTTGCTTTTGTTCAAACCTCTGTCCAGTTTTTCATATTTCTACCTAACCCACAAGGCTAAACAATGTTACTGTGTTATTAAAAATGAAGGTGAGAGAATGTGCATATTTGGCTTCTTGTTATTTATATGTTTGACTACCTGCTGCTTACACGAGAAAAACAAGATTGGTTTGACTGGAAAGTTCATTGCTAGAAAGGATAAATCTGTTCTGAAATAAGTGTTATAATATCAAAAGGTGTTCTTTCTGATGTTTGCTGCTATGAAGGCATAGATGACCAGCTAATAAACCGGAGATAATATGATACAATTCTGCTTCCATGGAAAAATTCTAAAAGCTATTCCAAGAAGATGAAACCAGTGTCACTGCAAGAACCTCTACAGTGACCAAAGTCATATATTTTATCTCTGCATTATGTATAAAGTTCAACAAAGGAAACGAACAGGTCAGTGGAGGAGAAGAAATGTAAGTGATGAAAAGCCAAATGAAAAGCTGTAAAGCACAAGTATGAACTGTTAAAAACTATGGTGAGAATGAGTCATAGTTCTCTTTTAATAGTTGACAAAATGACCAAAAGACCCTGTTTATGAAATCTTATGCAAATTGCTTACTTTGGTTTTCCACTGCATGTTTTTTCCTGAGTTAGGAACAACATCTAATTCTAAGGTTACCCTCTATTTCCCATTAATGGTTTACAATGTTATTACAGTTGAACAAATTTGCCTTAAATTTGACATGCAGAATAACCCCTTTGGAAAGATTTTTGGAGGGGGGAAAAAAAAAATCAGGCAAGTGAACTGATCATCTTCTAGGGTAAATATGGAAAAAAAGGTTTCACTGTGTTTAAAAATAAGGAAAACAAAGCAGCAATGTAGAATATATTTTAGAATGTTATACCATTTGTTTTATTTTATTTGGGGAAGGGGGAGGGGTGTAAAGATTTCTTGTACTAGGCTTATGCTTCTTGTTGACATATCAAATATTCTACCACAACTGAAAATCTACAGAAGTATTGGGAGTAGCTGGAAAATAAAAGTACTCCCCAAAGTGCAGTTTCCATACTTTCAGTAGTCACGAGGATTTCTTTAAAGAGGTCAAGCCTCTTTGAGAATTGAGCTGCCTTGGACTTTTGCAGCTGCCTTGGACTGAGAAGAAAGGGGTTTTGTGCTACAACAGTACTGGAAGCTGTGGACTCACCATATACTGGTATTGGACTGAAAGTGGAAATCTCTCTCCCTCCTGTATACTTGAATGCACAAGAGATTCGAGGGAGATTGTGCAGCTTCATGCTATGTTCAGTATGATTCAATAGCAGAATAGGAAAAGGGCAGTCCTATTTTCATCTTCACTATAAACTCTTGCCCCTTCCTTTCTACTGACCTTAAGTCTAAGGCAGAGAGAGAAAGCTGGGCTAGCAAACCAGTGTGACAGATCCAAGCTGGAAAGAGCCCAAGGTAAAGCAACTTGAAGTAAGAACTTTAAGAAAAACATGAAGTATAAACAAAGCCTGCTTAGGATGTAAGAGAGATGCACATTTTTATTATACAGAGGACAGAAATTGATTGCTCTCCATTGTCACCGTGGGAAAGGCAAGAAGAAAGCTGCATTATTCACTCCAAAGAAAATTTAAACTGGGATTCAGGAAAAACTTTTTAAAACTTTAAGCTTTGATGAAAAGCTGGACAAGGATACCCAAAGAGCTGCCTCCATCAGTCAAAGTTTTAAAGAACAAATTAGACAAGTATCTGCAGAGAATTTACTTCAGTGTAAATTTTGGATTAGATGATGTCTCTTCTGGCGTTATGTTTTTAAGGACTCCATTTGGTATGTATTTGATATCTTAAATTTGAAAATATTTCTAGTATTCTAAAAGTTCCCTCGACACAGAAAATTCTTCAAAAGAAACTGAGTTCCAAAAGGGTTCTTCTATCATCATCAGTTAGTGCCTCAAGAGCCACTTACTATGGAATTTTCCTGCAGCTATTAAGCCTTTCCAAAAATCATGGTGCAATTACCTCTAGAGCTAGAATACTCCAAACCCAAGACCTCTCTGTTCTCATTCCCCTTAAGGCCACAATCACTGAAAAACAACGTGGCTGTCTATTCAGCACACCCTCCCCAACAAGAATATGCCCCTTGTATGTTTCTGCTTCAGATAATGTTCTTACCATTTAGAGAAAAAAAAATAAATCAGAGGAGAGATAGGGAATCTACAGAAAGCCTATGGTAACAACCTGCAATTACTAACACCAAAATATACATTTCAGATTGATTGATTTGGACACTATATGCAGTTATAGATAGAGAAAGCTGGGGTATATGGTACCTCATCTAAACACTGAAATGCAGGACTTGCTGTTACATCAGTGGATACCTCCTCTTGGCTATAAACTGTTGGGACTATACCACAGATGGATTGCTCCTCGATTGCCGATTCTGTGTCACTGGAACTGGAACTTTCTTCACCAGCCTCACTCATTGTTTGAAGTTCTAGGAAGTAACAAAACCAGCAAAATACAGTTGATTATATCCTGGGATATATATAACTGTGCAATATAAATGTGTAAAGAAGACAACATTGACATGTGAGACCCATGTTCAAACAACTAAAGTCACAATGTGAGCAAATGAGGTGGGTCTGCAGTTACGGCTTCATGAAAGACTTTTAAGAGGCTGCACTACCACTCTATAGTTTAAGTATTTTAAAAATCCTCTGATATTTGGCCATGTTACCATCACATAAATGTTAGACAACATGCAAAACAACATTTCTTAAAGAACAGCCATTGAATAATAGGTTTAGGCTGGTAAAGGCCTCTGGGGTCACGTAGTCCAATCTTCTACTCAAAGCAGAGCTAACTTCAAAACTAAATTGACTTGCTTAGGGATTTAACCACCTAAATTCTGAAAATCTCTTAAACCAAGGAGTCCAGACACTGCCTTCAGGCAGGTCCTTATAAAGGAAAATCCCAAGTGGATGGGACTCCTCTAGTTATAACTGCTATGAACTTTTCTCTATTTCCATAAGACTAATCCAAGAATGTGTTCCTCCCTGCTCCATCCAACATAAGCCCAACCTTCACGGTGTCCCTTGACCTTGCAGGGGGTAATTACATGGAAAAGGAACTCCTTCACAGAACATAGAGGTATTGAGAACAAGAACGGGTCTAACTTGTGTGAGTAGTATCATTGAAGCTATTCATGTCTGCAAGTCATTGCATGGCCATACTTAAAAAAACCCACCAAACAACAAAACCAAACTGAACAAATTAACCCCAAAATCATACAAAATGAAAAAATATAGTATAAAATCTGAGAATAGGAGGTAGAAAAATACTGGAAAACATAATTGTTCTGCCAAAAAGGTCTTTTGGCGTGATAGCATCGTAAGAGTTTTGTATAATCAAAGAGTTTTAAAATATTGACCTTTTGCATGAATGCACCATGAAACAAGGCAATAACATTTCAGGAGAAAGATATAAAAGATATGGGATGACTAAAGACAATAAGCATCTTGCAGAGGGAAGACAGGGGAGGAGGACTTCAGAAGCACACAGAAATCTTGCCATGACATAGTGAGATAGGGGAGCCATAGAGTATTTGCAGAGCAAAGCACAGCAGAAAGTGGAGACAGAGCATACATGGAGGAATTCAAGAATTCCTGCACAAGTTCACTGAAGTTGGCTATAGAGGAAATGAATGGAGAAATCAGTATCACAGTATTTTAGTTCAAAATTCACGGAGAAAGACTGCCAACTTCTGCAAGTGTTCACCTGACACCTGCAGGTCTTTCTAGTTTAATTATTATGCAGAATAACTATTACACAGAGAACATTGTCTTCTGCTGTAGGACAAAATCATTATAAAACCTGTATCAGCTGCCAAAGTTGCAGAACCCACCTCAAGTTTGTCAGTCTGGGTATCATAGAATCATAGAATGGTTAGGGTTGGAAAGGACCTTAAGATCACCTACTTCTAATTCAGCCTTTCACCCAACATATGAGAGACCTTTCTGTTTTAAAAGAGAGATTTTCATTACAAATCAAGGACAAACAAAGTTAAAACTGTAAGAAAATTGAAAATAAATTTTGAGACTATTTCAGTAGTATATACCAGATTTCTCCAAAGAAACAACCAGAACAATTTTGCATTCCAAAGCCAGAAAGCTAACAGTTAAGAAAAATTTAATTTCTTGTTACAATTGTTGTGAGAAAATGGATATAAAATGTGTTGTATGTATCCACTTTTTGAAAAGTCACTTGTCTGTAAAGGTAGTTTCACTATAAAGGTAGTGAAGCTTTAATGGGCAAGTTTATGACTTTCTTAACTGCTGTTTGGAATTCTTTCAGGAACATTTTGACTTTTGGAGAGATTTCAGTGGCTGCATTTGCTTACGGAAAAAAAAAGCAATTTCATGATCCCTCTTGGAAGAGTCAAAATATTGTGAAACAACTGTAAACATCACAGAGGCCAAGAAATAAACTCTGAAATACTGTACATAAACATGTATACACGTTTATAAATAGACAGCAATTTTTCATCTGTAAAGAACTACTGAATATTTTAGCATATGTATTTTATGTTTATGGCTGCTGCTGCTACTTTATTTGTTCCTCTAAACATATTGGAAGAATTCAGAGAGAGGGAAAAGCACAGTGGCAGAAACTCTAAGCAGAACAGCGCCAAAACCCGAGAGCTTCATGGATGTAGGCATTTTTGTCAATACTTGTATGTGAAACATACAGATGACGCCAGTCAAAAAATACACTTCCTCACAGTAGGGTAGTATGAAATACTCCTCACCAAGATTCCAATTTGCTGCATAGGGAGAAAACAAAAACACTCTTCTGAATCTGAAAAGTTGATAATATTAGGTGAAGACACAACTACAGACAGCTGAGACAGAGGAGAACAATTAGATAGCCTTAGCTAGTGTGATAAGCACTAGTCTCAGCTCCTTTTTAAGAGGGAAGGGGACAGGCTGTAACAAAAGATATTCTTCAATTACCTACTACATAATTAGATTTAAAATTCAGCTTACACAAAATGGGATATATAAAGTTAAAAAAGCAAAGGTGAAAATTTGTATTTCTGCAGTATCTGATAAATACGAAACAGTCTAATTTGGATAGAAATGAAAGCTGCTATGATTTCTAAATTTTCAGAACAAATATGGATGTTTTCAAACTGTAGAACTGAGAATAATAGCCCTGATCCAACACAGAATTGCAAAGGAAGAGAATCAGAAGTCTATTTTGGAACCTGGGTCAAGTCAGGCTGAGAACTGTCTTGTGAAACAGCGTCAGGACAGCAATAATAATAAAAGTCTGAACTCAGATTCCCAAGACTAATGCCAGCATCTTTCCTTCAGTATCTCTCTATCTAATGGCAATGTTCATACACAAGTCAGTGCAGAATCCACATAGGTGACACTAAGCTGCATTGACTCTTTCCAGGGTGACAAATGCAAAATGTAGTAAAATTTCATACTGATCAAGAAAAGATGAAGCTCCATGCATGAAGCTGCATCAACCAGACTACTAAAGATGACACAAAAATTATAATTATAGTTTTATAATAAACCAGCACTGCCCAGTCCACCACTAAACCATGTCCCTGAGCACCTCATCTACATGTCTTTTAAATACCTCCACGGACGCTGGCTTAGCCACTTCCCTGCACAGCCTGTTCCAATGCTTGACAACCCTTTATGTGAAGAAATTTTTCCTAATATCCAATCTAAACCTCAGGATATTCATTTGCAACTTCATTCTATCCCCTTCGGCACATGAATCTTAAAAAAACCCCAACGAAACAAACCCCAAAATCACTCTGAAAACAAGACAACTTAGCATTTCAAACTGAATTAGTTAGAAAAATGATGTAATGTAGTTGGAACATCAGAACAGCAGTATCTAGTCAGACCAAAAGCTGATCTAGCTTTGCGTACTTCCAGCCAACACCGAATGCCTAGGGAGGGACAGAAGAATCCACCAGTCACAGTGTGGTGATGCTTCTCTGAACTCATACCTTCTGCCCTTGAAATCAGGCAAAATTATCAGAAACTGCAAAATCCTGAGCAATGGATATTTTCATCTTACCTCTGCATGACATGAATAACCAGTGCTTTTAGTTTGCTTTGAATCCGGCTCCTTAATACCACCTAGTTCTTTTACAGGATAGGTCACTGAATAATCACAGCCTTTCTATGCCATTGTGGTGGTTTGTTTTTTTTCTAACATGGTATCTTTATTTGCTAATCCTTCTTTAGGCTAAAGAAGCCAATCTGCCTGCTGTCACTGGCATGAAAGCCCTTCTCTGCCTTCCATTGTCATTATCATCCGTCTCCAAAACATTTCCAATTCTACAGATGCTCTTCAAGGAGAATGGAAGAGATGAGACAGATAATATTAATAACACAGAGAAGTACCATGGATTTGTTCAATCACATAGTGATGTTCTTTTCATCCCCTAAATTTTATTTCCTGAAGTTAAAGCTTACAGTCTTGTAAACAGCAGACCTTCTGTTTAACTGAGCAAAGCCTGTGCTTCAGCATGAAGGGATGTATCTTTAAATGACAAAACTATGCCAACATTAAATGATTATTAAAATTAAAATGACATCATGTACAATAGGGCATTAAAATATGCATGTAATTCAGAATGGATTGTTTGATTAGACTGTACAGCCTCACAGACAACTACTTACGGGAGTTGAAAGCACACCGCATACCTTAACTGCTTAGCAATTTCTGCTACAAGTTCCACTGTTTCCCCTTGTTTTCAAGTCTCTCTTATTTGGGATGGAATCACCCTGAGCCACACACAGACTTTATCTGCTGGAGTTCTAATTAGATATGGTTAAGATAGGGAGAATTTGAATGGTAAGATTTGCCATTTCCCTTTTCATGTGGTTTCCATGAGGAACTTAATTTCCTCAGAAAATTTCTGGTAGCGTGACAAACAAAGAAAATCTCCAAATGCCAAACCATTGTGTGCTTTGGACACTGCCTCCCTCTGCCATTCCTGAGAAGAACTGGTTACCATCACTACACACACACTGAAACACTGACGGGAAAACAAACAAAACTCACTTTGCCTACTCATTGAAATCTAGACAAGTCTTGAAAACTGAGAAGGCTCAAGGAAGCAGCTCAGAAATACATCACTGAAAAAATGACAAAATACAAATAAACTAAAATAATACAAATATTTCATAATAGAATCACACGACAATCCTTAATAAACTTGGAAAAAATATCCTGGCTACAAAATTCTTAAGCCTTATGATAGGGAGGAACATGGATACCCCAGGTGTGATGAACCTTGCCTAAATGCCAGATGTTAGCTTGAAAAGAGGTGGTCTTGCATTTGCAGGTAGGAGTCTCAGCATGAGTTTAACACCAGCAAGAACACTCCTGCAGGTTGGCCCTGTTTTCCTGATGAATGAAATCACACTATTTCTTCATTACAATCACAGCATATGGATGAACTTAATCCTGCCCAACCAGTCTAAATTCATACCCTGTGGGTACCCGAAGCACTGATCTTATTCTATGATTGATTCCAAATATAAAGGTTAGAAAAATTAATTTCTTCTACAGCCTTTCCTGTATATCCTTTTTATTTAATTCCTCTTCCCTTGAAATCTCTCTTACTCATCTTAGCCTAAAAATACCTCTAACAATGCTTTGGCTTTAAAATTATTTTATAACACTTTATAAGGTCTAATTTTTGTTATCTTTTACATGAAATACAGATTATTCTTTGTCATACAACAACACTCTGAGTAAATATCTGGCAAAATGGCTGATAAGCATCGGAATCCATTAAGGAATCACACAGGCATCTTGAAGTTTTCAGTTATAAATTTGATATAGTTTTCTTCTCCTGCGGCTGACAAGTCAGGAAATTAAAGATGGAAATAAATCTCATTTTACTATTGGACTCTGCTACATGCCATACCAGCTAATATGTCATCAGCTGGAATTCAGTCAAGAGCATGAAAATGAAATTGAATCAATATTACAGCCAAAATACAGATAGCATAAGTAAAATATTAAAAACATGAGGTTTCATATGCATGTAGAAAGAAGAACATATTCCTAGCAATTACTTTTAATCTGTTTTCTTCAGTATTTTTAACCATATAAGTATGCTTAACTGTATCTAATGGAAAAAAATCCCAAAACAAAACAACCAAACAACACAAACCATATTTAGTGAAATATATCCTAGCTAAGGCTTAAACATCTTTGAATGGTTTCTTGATCAAAGTTCCCAGTTAGGCAAAACTTGACAATATTAAAGCCAGTGCATAGCCCAACCTGATAAACCTCTGCCTACCCCAAGAGCTTCAAATACCAAGATGCTTGAGGAAAAGGGGGCGGTGGGAAAACAGCACTAAAGTTTAAGACGAGTGAGGAGAGGATGATAAGGAACAGCAGCACTGACGTGAGGGAGAAAGGAGAAGCAGTGGCCAGCCGCACCTAACCAAAACGGAATTCCTTTCAACCGTCGGTTAACAGTTATTTGTTGAATTGGCTGTCATCTAGCGGAATTATAGCACATTGCACCACACTTACAGGTTTGTAACTGTTTCCCTGACAAATTGTTGAATATTTAAATTTGGTATTTATTCTCAAGAGTGAGAATTTTGTAGGGTTTTTTTCCCCAGATGGACTACTTCTAAAGACTTGAAAAAAAGAACTTCTATGCCCTATCATCTCCCAAGATATTTCTTGATACGTTTTTGTCTTTCTAGAACACATTTTTCTATACTAAGCTATAGAAGGTCAGGCTGGCCCTTTTTTTTGGTGTTACATCTAATGCTTTTTCAGATTGAATATGTAAACCAGTCAGATAGTTTAACTGGAAGGGCTTTCAGGAATCGTAATTAAACTTTACACAGTGAAAATTACGGGCAGACCAAAAAGCCAGGGCCAGCTTCTTGCCTCTTGAACACTCAGACCTCGTTGCAGATTCATAAATAATCAGTGCCAGACAGTGATAAAAATGGAAACAAGGCTAATATGATGAAAAGGGGTTGATGAGCAAAAGTCATACTGCATGGCTTGCATGCTTATTTTTGGAAAAGGAGAAAAACAACACATGGAGTGCAGCAGGGAGCAAAACAATAACGTAACAGCCCCAGATTTCAGTATTTCTTGTGTTGCAATGCAGCTAAGACAATGCACCCTTCGATGCATGTTTCACTCATTTTGGCAGTAAACTACATCTATGACAAAAATACAGCCCCTAGCTTTACATCATTATGTCCACATCGCCCACTTCATCTCTTTTTAATTATTATACTACAATATTTGGAGCTATGGAGTATATAAAAGTTTTTAAAACTGAATTCAGTAGTTTCCCACTCGTTCGTTAACCCTGTAAGGACAACTATCTCATGATATATTTGTACAGAACTCAGGAAATTATGTATTTGGCTGGCTTTAGAACTGCTAGGCAGCTGAAAAGCAGTCACAATAAATAACACGTTAACCAAGCCATCCTGACAGAGAGCAAGTTTGGAGCTCCACAATACCACTTTCGAAAAAAACTCTTTTTCCAGCACATCTGCCGAACTGCTGCTTCACCCTCTCACCGACGACATTTCAACACATGCCGTCTTACTGTAGGCTCTAAGCATAACAAAGACCAGGCTGTCACCCAAAGCCCTGCCATTTCCCCCTTCCCATTCCTCTCTGCTTCCTCCTTGCAAGTGTTGAATACTGAGGCTGCTCCTCCTCAGGTAGCCGAGCGTGGTGAAACCCAACCAGCACGGCTCCTCCGTCGGAAACGGACGCCTGGCCGCAGCAGGACCAGCTCGAGGGGGGCACGGAAGCGGCCCGCACGCCCTGAGGTACCTCGTCTTCTCACACACGAGATGGCACTACCTGGGCCCCGCGGGATTGAAGACTCCCGGTACCCCGGGAAGGGTGGGCCCCGACCCT
>NW_009938436.1:0-8363 GCF_000696875.1 Nestor notabilis | reverse complement strand
AAATGCTGGTGGGAAATACTATTTTGCGGAGCCGTTTCTCACTTGCTTATTGCTGTTTCATGCTCTCTTATGCTTGTCAAAATCCGGTCTGGTATTTGTACTCAAAGCTCTGGCTGTTTCCTCACTACAGGCAAAACTGCACTACCCGCAACTTCTCTTAAGCTTCTGAGACTATTAGGATGTGATTAAGAAAGATTCCTAGGTATCTCCATGGTTTTAGGGAAATCATTAGCAACATGTAGGTCTCTAAAGTCAGCAGTTGGCAACTGTCCCTATCATTAGAGGTACCTCTGACACCTGCTCTCAGCAGGTTGAGGAGCAGTTTGCAGGAGCTGGCCACAGTGTTAACTACATCTATTACATGCAAAATGGTGTCCTCTATAGGGTGCTGGACAGACACCTCCTTTCCAGCTGCAATGGATCAGAACAGCTTCTAATGGGAGCCTTTAACCAAAACAAATGCAGTTGCCCTGCCTACGGAAGCCACGCCACAGCCTGTGTCCCCTGGCTTGATTCTCAGGGAAACTGCTCCTTCAGGTTCGTTTGTGCAAAATGTATTAACAGCAACATTTAGAAAACCCCTGCTCAGCTGCCTCCCTATCCTCTGGACAACTCCATGCTCCAGCAGAAGAGCTCCCCTCTGGTCTAGTCACTGTTCCCTGCCTGTGCACATGGTAAAACCAGAGTTTATTGGACCTCAAGCACAAAGAAGGATAGAGGGGATTTTCCTCCTGTGAACTGATGATCTCAATGTTTAGAGCATTTGCTTGGGATCAGGGTGTAGAGAGTCTGATCCTTCTGTATCTGATCTGTTCTAAAGTGGTGGTCCCTGCCTGCCCTGTAGGCAGCACTTGGAACGCTCACTGACCTGGGCAGAGTGACTCAGTCAACCTTCTGAGGTGTTTCTATTCTCACTCCAGTGTATGTTCAATGTCTCTTCAGTACTTCCTCCTGCTTGGTTTGTGTGGCACTCCTCTCATATCACTGTGTATGTTTCACTTAGGTTCCGCTTTCTGGGCATGCCTTTTACTAGACAGCTTGAGCAGCTGTCTCAAGGTTGGGAATTCCAGTTAAGCTGGGACATCCAAGGTCTAGCTGTCAACTGTGGCCGCATCACTTAAGTCTCTCATGTATATAAGACCAGCAGAGCAGCAGGCAGTTCAGGATCATGGCTGCAATCAGTCAGACTTCTCTCATAGCCTCTTACTGTTCTGAAGCTTCCAGCTACCTAACAAAGCTCACGTTCTTCCTAACTCCTACCTGAATTTGTGCTGCAAATAGATGAGAATGTAATCCAGTTGTATCATTCTCTTGAACTTGGTTATAGCTGTAGCCTTATAGCTGAAGGCAGGGAGGGAGTCTTCTTCCTCAATTTATACACCCCTGAGACTGCTGTAAATTTATTTTGGTAATGACCAGAGATTTAATCTCTTTTTAATGTTGCCATTTTAAAATTTTCTAGTATGGTCTTTACAGTGGGGATGCATTTCCTCTCTGTATATAAATCCTAACACTAAATTAGAGAAGAGCCCCTATTGGTACAGATGTGTAGTTTTCTTGTAATTTCTTAAATTTAGATGAGTAATATACATTACTTTTGGGGAGGAGGGGAGTCCACAGGTATTCTGTGTCTTGACTGTGGTACAATCAGGCTTTCAACCTTTTCAGCTCTAATAGTTAACTTCATAATATTGCAGATTACACACATGACACTATAATTAACGTCATAGTCAACAACTACTTAGGCACGAGAGGGGAGAACCCCAAGTGTGGAATGTCACTCTGTGTGCTGCTATTTTTTTAAACAGTGCAGTCTGATGGTACAGTGGTAAGAGCTGCCAGGGAGGAAAAGTTTGGAGGTAAGCGGGCTGGTGAGCTGGCCTGCTGCAGCTGTGCTATAGCCAACCTTTGGCTCTGACCTGTGGCATGACTGTGTGCCCATTTCTGCTGTGCCTGGTGCTTTTTTGTACAAGAAAAACTTTACTGCTGTGATTTATGTAGATAGAAGTCATATTAAATAAATACAGCTTATTTGTACTTGGTGAAGTAGCTGAAATGAAAGCTCTATTAACCAGAGCTCTCTAGTGGTCTACAGTACTTCTGGGGATTCCGACTTGTAAATAACTGGAAAAACAAACTATAAAAAAATAAACCAAAAGTTCTACCTCCTGATGACAGACTCCTCTGACTTAGATATCCCAGAGTGCCTCTTACACTGGATATGCGTAAGCTGTGGATTTGATGCGCAACTAATTAGCTGTGCGTTTGGCCAGCCAAGAGTGTGTGTGTGCGTCTGCACATCCACGCACAGGGATTTGAGAGTGTGCTCTGAAATGTGGGAAAATGAAGGGAGCTTTCTTTTATTCACTCCTTTGCTCCCAGGCAGGAAGTCAGGCTTTTAGATTGTTGTATGTTCCTGCAATAACTCAGTAGTCATAATAGGCTAAGTCAATCTGATATGTCTGTGTTTTTTACAGCACCCAATAAATACTCCCACCTAACTCTCTTGTGATGATTATTATGTTGTTTTCCTGAAAGCTGCAGGACAAGAGAAGAAAGCACTCTTACGTTTTCAGTGACCTCTAAGAATCTCTAATATATCGGGAAGGGTCTGCTTGAAACAGTGATTGATATTAGAGATAATGCATGTTTCATTTGCCTTAGGAGCAGGAAATCCTTTATAAAGCCCAGTTCCTAGAAGCTGTCTGACTTAAAGTGCATGAATAGCTTCTTCTGGTATGCAAAGAATTACCTATATGTATATAAAGTATGACTTGGTACCATGTTGAATCAGGATCTTACTTTCTTAGGAAGCAATTTTAGCCAAGAGCATTTTACTTCATATCCAGGCATACTTACGTGAATACTTCCATCCCCCATCCTGCAACGGCTGTGAAGAGCCTTGGGCCTAGATCCCTGGCTGGGTTCATGGCACAGCCACTGTTCATTCCCAAAGAGCAAGTAAGAACAATTACAAGAAGTCCCACTGCAATTGGCTGCAGGCCTTTAGGTACACTGTTATTTCTGCTGTCAAAAATAGCAAATATAGCCAGAAGAAGAACAGCTGTTGACATCACCTGCCCAATGCAAAGAAAAAGAATAAATATGTGCAGATTCCTTCCAATAATGAAATGGGTATGGCAGCGCAGTGGATTGTGGTGGCTTAGACCTGGTATTTAGATGTATCCCACTATACAGAGTAGCAAAATTTGGAACCCTGTGCCTCTCTACTTCACAGTAAGAAGTTTTGATACCTGTGCTGAAAGAAAAAGATAAGAAATGTGTTGAGGACATTTGGGGAAGGCAACAACCTGTCTCTCCTGTGTGATGTCTGATGCTTTGTTTCTATATTATTTTTTTCCCCTATGAATTTAACAGTTCCATTTACTTGACTTTCAGTAGTTCTGCTGTGCTGATTCAATCAGTTACATTGATATCAAAGTGTTTTATGTGACTGTAGTTTACACTGATAAATTAGACTAAATATGTACTGCTTTATCAAGGTATTGCATAACGTAAGGAAAAAAGTGAAGTCTACAAAGTCAAAACTGAGCAGCTAAAAAATTAGGAATTGCCTAAATTAAGGTTGCACATGTAATTGTAACATGAACTCTGTATTGCAGATGCTAATTGAGCTGATAAAGGAAATTTTCTTGGCATTACTTTGATGGACATGCTGCTCTGCTTAAATGCTTTGTAAATATTGATTTTGCTAATAATTAACTTAGGGGGAAGCAGACAAAAGTTTCAGCCATGTCAAAGCATTTAATTTCTGTACTGATTTAAAGAAGTTTGAGTTTGCTTTTTTTACTATTATTATTATTTCAGCTGGTTTTAATTTTGTTTTAAACCATCCATGGGTAAAAAGATCTTACAAAAAAGTCTGTTGACTTATCCAAGAATCGTCCCCTTACAAAATTTCAAAACAATGTTTGGACTTTTTTGAAGCCAAATTGCACAATCTTCATGTCCTTTCTGTGAAGAATTCCTGTGCTCCAGGAGTCCCTAGTTTTTTGTTTTTACTTATGTGGTATTTATTTCATATATGCCTGAAGAGGGCAGGTAAATTGTTTAGAAGTAGATAAAAGATAAGAAACTTCATTTTTTCACTGTTGGATAAGTGGTATTAGAGGATGCAGATTGGAAATAAAGTGGATATTTTTTCAGATTCAGTCATTTGCAACAAAACCCGAACCAAATAATACAAATCTATTTGCAAAGTGGAGGTTGAAGAGGAGGCTTATGGTAGCAGGAAACTCACTTGTTCAAGGTGCCTTAAACGGGCTGCTTAAGCTTTACTTAGGGAATGACAAAGTGGACTGGATTTTTAGGTAAATGGACATAGCTCTGCTGAAATTTATGGAGAAACATTGATTTATGCTGGGGAAAACCTCTTTCATATATTGCATTAAAAAACATGCAGAGTGCAAAAATTAATATGATGTATGTGAAAAGAACAACTTGAAATTATCTTGCTTGTAAAATATGACTCAAATGTGACCCCTGCAAACAGCACTGCATTTTCATTGCTATTGTACACGATGATGTACGAGCAAAACGGAGAGATTCATCATACCTATTAAAGATCTATGTATTGTTCCTTACTGCTTTGTTTTACAGTTCTCGGTGTGTTTAATTTGTGAACTCAAGACAGCAAGTGCACTTACCTGATCTGCAAATCCATTTATGAGGGACAGATATGGAGCTGGATATGTTGCAAAGATATGTGCTGTTGCGTTAGGTCCTATGACTTCAAGTGTTCCATTGCTATATTCCATAAAGGCATCTATAGAAAACAGCCATTACCTGGTTGCACTTCTCCATAAGCACTAGGTTTTCTAGAACTAGAATGCATGTGATAGGTCTATGCACTTCACATTCTCTACCGAAACTAGTTGTTTTTTCTGGGAGCATAGTTAACAGGTTTGAGGGGATGCACTGATCGAACCCTCCTGTCTCATCTCTCTTCCTGTGCCATGAAGTACTTGTTTTATGTGTCACAGCTTTCAAAACGCGGCTGTTGTTTCCTCTGCTCACTGCTCCAAACTCAATGCAAGGAGCATTTTCTGACTCTGAACACAGTTGCGTTATTGTGGTAAGAGGCGCTATATTTGGCGCAATGCCCTCCCAGAATGCATCCATTCTCTTTGTACTGTTGTGGATTCCCAGCTACCAGGAATTACTGCCATTCCATTTGATAGTTGTGCAATAACGACTTCTGGGAATGAACTCTACTGAGAGACCTGCTCTTTTTCACTGTGTGGGCCTTGTACCCTGCTATGCTAGTCATCCAAGATGTGAGGGGAGATGCTACCCTTAAAACTTCAGTTCCTAGTGTATTTTTATAGATACTGTAAATCCATGTATTTTTATCTTAGTATAGTTAAAGTGTATTTCAAAGACTGTAATATGACTTCTGTGTTAGAATAATTTTCTGCCTTGGCAAGCCCTGAAATGTTAGAATAGGAAGACACTAAGATGAAGCACTCAAAATTCTGCATAGGCAGGCATGAATAACAAACGCTATGCCTGTATTTCAGTAGTGGATACACTGATGAGGTGATTCTTGTGAGTAAGAAACAGCTTCCCACCTCCCATGGAAGTCATGGTGAGCATGGTTAGCTTCTCCTGAAGCTAGCAGACAAATCTATTTCTGTTTGCCCCTGTTTTTTCTAGCTTTGCATAAGGCCATGACATGGGTGCAGGGAATATTTAGTTGTTTACTTGGTTGGTCAGGCTCTTTCATTTGCAGTGTCAGATCATCTTGTTGCATTTAACTATTAGGGGTGAGCAAAAAAAATAAGGAAAATGTCTCAGCTGTGAATAACATTGTACACCTTTAGAAAAGCCTCATGTTCAGCAGTTTAGCATATATACTTCTTCACTCTTGCAGGTATGCTGCTGAAAATGAAAGCATCTAGCTCAAATACCTGTGTATGGGGAACATGGAAGTGTTGAGCTCCTGTGTCTTTTTCTACCCATGAATTTTCAGTGGACCTTGATAAGTGTGTGACACTCTTCTTACAAGTTCCAAGAAAGAAAAAAATACTGAAGAGGTTTGGGAATTAATAAGAACAACAGGAGGGCAAAGTTAGTCTTGAGCAGAGATAGGGATATGAGAAAATCCAGCACTCCTGACTAATAAGAAGTCTCTAACTCTAGCTCTAAGTTCCTGATCTTTGCTCCCTATCCTACTGCTACCCTTTAGCAGAATACAATGAATTTCCCCCCAACCCCACGTGCGTGTTGACGCACTTCTGTATCATGGCCACAGCCCTAATCTTGGCTGTCTAGCTTGAGAAGGACTCTAGAAAATCCTGTTCTGGAATCGCGCAGTTTCCAAATTCTAACGCTAACCTTAAAACAAACTCTTCCCCCTTCTCCCTGTCCCAAATCCCAAACAAACAAAAACCCCACCAAACTCAAACCAATTAGAGAGTTTCCTCAGTTCCCAAAGGTTTTCCTGTTCATGGGTAGTAGAGGCACTGAGTACGCAGCTGATACACAGTGGGCATTTCCATTTCCATTTTTTCTCTGTTGCACCTAGACCAAGCACTGTCTGCAGACATAATGCCCGTCAGAGAGGCCGTGGAGATGGGCTGGGTCAGTAGAAGCAGAGTTGTGGAGTAGGTGATTGAAGGAACTGATTGATCCAATTGTGTGGGTTCAAGACAGGGAGTCTGTGACTAAGTTTTTTCCTTCTGTGGCACACTATGTAAAATCAACAGCGTCAAGGATAGGGGGAATTTCCCACCCCACCCCCCTTTTTTCCCCTTCTAATATGTGACCCCTTTATCACTGTACCTGGAGTTCATTGCCATGGAGAGCCACCTCTCTAGGGTGGTCTGATGTTTGGTCGGGGGACTTGAGCTCACATCCTGTAACCTCAATGAATAATGTTGGTGATACTTGCCTACAGGCACTTGAATCAGGTCTTTAATGTTTCTAATTTGCTTGGAAGATGAATAGCCCTATATCCTGGCTATTAAGTAATTTAAAATCCTTACTGAGAAATGTGTGATCTCAAAGTATCTGATTTCCCATGAATAATTTTTCTAAATTTCAGAACATTTCCTGGATTATTATGTTTCAGGGAAGTTGCAGGATACCTGGAATGTTTGAGCCTTCCCCCCCCCTCGCCTTTCAAAATCTTTATGCTTCTTCCTTTCTTCTTCTTTATGGCTCTGGCTTCACTCCTGCCATTACCCCTGCGTGAGCAGTTCCCTGCCTGCTTGGCGTTCATTGAGAAATTGGGGCCTTAGAGACTGCCTGACCTCTAGTTTGTCCTGTGAGCATGTCTAAGGTGTACTCACCATAATAAATCCCAAAGACAGCCGCTGCTCCAGTGAATGCTCCCAGGAGTTGTGCTAATATGTAAATTGGTAATTTGGTCCATTTTAATCTTCCAGTCACGCACATGGCTAATGAAACGGCTGGGTTTATGTGACCACCTGAAAAATGAATCACAAAATAAGTCATATGGATGACTCAGACACATAAGAATAGGTGAAGGATTTGTAAAACTGTGGGTGCTTTTGAGCATGAGACTAGTACGTGCTTTCCTAGCTGTTGTTTTGTGATTATATGCTGACTGCAGTTAAACAAGTTGGATGAAATTATATGGGAGAGGAGGAAAGCCACCAAGATCTAGCTTCCCCCTTAATGTTCGCAGAGTGTGCTATTTATCAGACTGCTGTCCTGCACTATATAATCTATAGACAACTCTTCTAGAAAAAGCCTAAGTCTGCCCTATTGGTTGTGATGGGAAGGTCCATCATTCTGCAGATATTCTCTCTCCTTAAGTCTTTGGCTTTTTATTTTTAAGGGAGGATTGTGGCAGCAGAACATTCATTCAGTTTAGCAAGCATGTATTAAGATTAAGGACTATTACTGGCTTGATCATATATCTTGAGGCAGATCCGGAGTACCTTGGATTTAAGTCATGTTTATGACCCTGTCTTCAACCTGGGGTTACTTAGGAAGTCAGTTTTCATGAATATAAAATAAAATAATAGGCCTGTCCAGCTTCATGCTGGCTGTTGGTGAGCTATGCCTAGATAGGATCCGGGGACAGCAGTGTGTAGTTCTTCATCGCATGTTTTCGTCAAGCTCTTACACCCTCCAGAAAGGTCCATGATAAGAAAAGTGATAAAGTAGCTGTGCTGAAACAGAGTTTTATTTCCTGTGGTTTTTAGGAGTAGCTACACCTAAACTCACGCGTGGAAAAGATTTCAGTAATACTGGAATTCTTTGTGACAATTTTATTTTCTAAAATACATTTATTATTCTGTCATGTGCTACTCACTTCCCTCAACGTCTTTTATCAACACAGGAAAAAGTGTTGAATGCTTTTGGAATTTTTT
>NW_009938435.1:0-1667 GCF_000696875.1 Nestor notabilis | reverse complement strand
GTAATTCTAACTGGGCCTTAGCTTTCCTAACTAGGTCCCTGGCTTCCTGGGCAACCTTCCTGTAATCTTCCCCGGTTGCCTGTCCTCGCTTCCACCTTCTGTAAGCTTCTTTTTTCCCTCTAAGTTTCCTCAGCAGCTCCTCTAAATAATCTATTTTGTTGCTTTTTGTATTTTTGTATTCACACACCAAACCATTATTCCTGCCTGCTTATACTTATCCCATTAAAAAAAAGATAAAAAATAAGTGAATTACCAATCTAGTGATTTCTGAGAAGATTCCAGGGGATATGTCCCCACTGAAAGAAGTATTTTTCATTCTGTCTTCCACTTTCATGGTATTCATAATAGAATCTTTTGGTCAATAGTTGCAAGTACAATGTATTCAGACATTTATATTTGAAAGGATTTAAGAAAAAATAATATTTATAATATCTATGTGCAATTACCACTTTAATAGGATGTGTTCATTTAGCCTTGTCTCAGGTCTGCCTCAATAGACTTGGTTATCAGTTACGCTTCTCTAGATACATGTATTTTTGAAGTATGGGAATTGATTTTAAGGACCTACTTAATCCTTTATAATCTTTTTGTTGTTGTTTTTTTTTTTTGTTTAAGTTTTTTTGGTTTTTAATGCAATGTTATCAATAAATAGAAGCAGCAGCATATTTTACTTGTATGTACTACTTAAATCTACATTCTGGTAGTTCAGTGAATGTGTGCTCTTTGCTGCCTTTTCAGCTTTACAACCTTTTTTACTATCTAACTGTTTGGAAATATATTAAGTAGCAGTCTATGAGTTTGTGACAAAGCTTCATCAAGAATATTTTGTCCAGTTACTAGCTCAGACATCTAAAGTCTGACTTGAATTGGCACTAAATCAACTGAGGCAGTACTGAAATACTTCACGACTAAAATGGCAGAAAATAGAAATATTTTCCTGGTTGTCAAAGAAGGGTGTTAGCTATTCGCAGCATGATTGCCTTGACAACTCAGTGGGAAAGAAATTGCACATTTGCTCAGTGTCTCAGTGTACCTGACCCAGTGTTCTTAAAAGTGCCCTGGGAGCTACAGAGGTAAATATAACACTCTTTAAGCTTTATTCTTGCTCATTTCATGGAGCAGTTTGAAAAACAGTTTGCCGCTTATCTGTCTGGCTGACTCCTTAATGTTTTATTTACCCTCCATGGAAAGTAAAGCTAGTTAAAACAGATACACCAACATGAAGATGCCACTTCAGTGTCTAAACCTTATGTATTGGTTTTTTGACAGTAAATAATCTCATCAGCAATGTACATTCCAGTCTCCAGTCTGAGAAAAGCTTGATTATATGAATAATGGTGTTCTAAGTACACTGATGGTTTCTACTAGAACCATTAGTGTGGCTTCTCTGTGGTTTTAAATCTCTGACCAACATTCATAGGCAGGACAAGGCTATCTTGTTTCTAAAATAATTTATATTTTGATCATAGAATGCAATGATGAGCTGGAAAGAACCAAAGGAACGCTTGAGGAAACTATTTTTTTACGGTTCTGTCACTGGCAAGTAGATGAGATGGAAGTGATATCTGTGTTTCTGATGATGGTTTTCTTTTCTGGATACTATGAATCAATTTGGTTAGAGATAACTGATGCCTGGCACAAATAGAATCATAGAATAGTTAGGGTTG
>NW_009938434.1:0-4766 GCF_000696875.1 Nestor notabilis | reverse complement strand
GCAGCCATCCAGCCAGTTCTTTATCCACTGTATTTGAAGAGTTAGTATAATTAAAAGTAATGAGATTCACCATATTAAAAGAATCTGGTGAATACCTGATCATGAACACTTGGTTTCAATTGGTGGTCTGATTTGACACCCACCCCCCACCCCCAATTGTGTGTTTAATAGTGTTGGTCAGTATGCATATAGCCACTTGGGGAATTGCAATGTCAAAACCATGTTTGTGGTTGGTAACTGTGTAAAGCTGGAATTGCTGTTAGCATTGTCTCCTAAATACATATATATAATGAGAATACTTTGTTTTCTGTGTCGCTGCAAGTGGGTTTCATCTCCACATGAGAGAAATCTTCAGCTCTCTGCAACTTCCTTCTATTCACTCAGAAAATGCCTTGACTATTCTAAGTTTAAAAGTTTCTTTTTTAAAGTAATAAATACCTAATACAGCTTCTGCCCTACCTGTCAGAAATCAGCAGTGCTAGGGGGTTTAGCTGAGTGACATTCGACTCACGATTTACTCCTTTCTGTTTGTGAATTATTTCCAGAACTAGTTTTTTCTGTTACTGCAGCTATAAATAACTATTCCATTTACATACATAAGTCATGTCAAGCAATCCCAGACTTAGTCTTGACATGCAGTCACTCTCCTTTTCTTCACATATATTATTAATACTTACTATGACTGAAGGTTCTAAACCACATTTGTATGCTGCTGATTCTCGGGATTTTCAGCAGCTGAAATTTTCCTCCCCTTTGAATTAAATTTGAAAGTTTAATCTGAATGAGCATAAAGGCAGTTGAGGACGAAGTGGGCATTTAATTTCTTTATCTTTCTCATGGCCTTATCTTAAGGAGCTCCCAATTAATTCCAACAGAGTGGAAATCTCTCATTCTCCTTTTTCCTCCTTTGCATTGTCTTGTGAGCATAACATGCGTTTTTCATTTTATCATATAATTGTATTCTGCATCTGTAGCCTATTACCTTTTAAAGTAATCAGTAGCATTAGAAAATTGCTGAGAATTTGTAGGTGGCTGTGGGCAAAGGAAGACTGCTGAGAATACTGTTCTATTGGGGGGGTGTGGAGGGGCATCTTTTTGGCTGTAAAAATCAAAGGCAAATTAAAGACAACACAAGAACTTACAGTGCTAGCCATTTTGTAGTAGATGCTTCCAAAAGGCTTAATATAAGCTTACTGAACTTGGAATAAGCTATCTTTAAAATATTTTGCACCTTCTTGTGTTGGTTGGAATTATAAGGTGATTATGTGGTTCTATAGGAAATGAGCTACTGATTTTTAAAAACCAGAAAAGTCAGCATTAAACCCTTTCCTTCATCCTTCTCTATTTGTTGGTACAAAAATGGCAAAGGTTGGTGTGGGGAGCTGAATAGGATGGCATAAGCAGGGGATTGCGGTGTTTTGAGGTCAGTACTTCATGGTGTGTCATGGAGTGTCAGGTATCACCCTAAGCCTAACTATCTCTTGGATTCTCGGAGAGACCCGGCAAGATCTTTTTCTGGGGAGCTTTGTTTCACTGCCTTCCTCACTGAAAAATAACCTGAAGTAAGTATGGAGAAGGCCTGCTGAAGTACACGGGTTAGGAGAGAGCAAGAAAGAGAAGTAGTGAGGAAGCATGGCGAGACTGCAGCTGCTGAGCTATTCCTGCACAGCCTGCTGTAGGGGGAGGAAGTGGGCAGCCACACTCTTGAGAAGCCAATTACAGAGAAATCTGAGAGTTAACTTGGGGGAGGAAAGGCAAAAATCAGTAGTAGCATGAGGAAACTTGACTTACGGAAATCTTCTGTATAGAGAAGGATGAAAGCACAATCTTGGTTACTGAAATTGCAGTAGCTCAGCAATTCATCATATAACTGCAGGGTATAAATTTGATTTGAAACCTAAACCTATTTTGGCTAGGGCAGAGGGATAACACTAGTATTAAGATACGAGTTTGTACATCCCAGTTGCTACAGTGGTTGCACTGACACTGTGCATTTGGTTTACATTTGAACAAAGAGTGTAGTTAGTGATGCTTCTGGAGACGCCTTCATTCAAGAAAGTAAGTTATGAGGAAAATTAGACCATATACAAGGACATTGGTGCTGCACATGTAACAGAACTTTTTTCCATCTGTCATCAGTGCATTCAAAGCAGTCATTATGCCTGTGCTTTGTTGCAGCTGCTGTGGAATTTGCTATCCTAAGGCAAGTAATTTCAGAGCTTCCTTAACTGACCTCCAACCCTTGCTGCCATTAAGTCCTGTAAATCTCTCTGCTATGAATCCAGCACAGGTAGATGATTTTGGACATGGTAATAGTGGCTGGATGGCAGTGGGGGTATTTTTCTGTTACTTTATTTTTGGAAAAAAGATGAGGGAGTAAGTCTTTCTTTGAAGATGGTAGTGATATGGATAAAAGAATAATATGGTGGATTAAAGAGCTTGAAGGATCCAGAAGCGAATATACTAAATTAGTTTTTTCAGATCTTACAATTGAGATTAAAATATTCTGATATGCTTGGGTTAGCTGAATTAGTTGCCGATCAGATCCAGAAAACAAAGGTACAAAATGTTTATGTGGTCCTATTAAGTTCAAGTGCTCTTGTAGTGGTTTTGATGAGGATGCAAAAGGCTCATGACTAGGCACAGTACTGGGATGTGAGCAACACCTGCATGTGTTCCTTACATGACTTTGTGTGATGTAGGGATAAAAGCCCTGCTTCACTCTACCTGCATTTGGGGAGCAAAAACTGTTTGACTTTAATGACCATGAAGAACATGCTCCGTTTGTGTTTCAATCTTACTGAAGGTATTTAGCTTCTGCTTTCAATATTCATGTAGTAATTATTAAATGCTAATCTTAACCTTTACAGAATAATTCTGTGCTCAGACCAAAGGCTCTGTGTGTGCTGAAAGTCCCTAAATAACATTTTCCCCTGTAACATCTTCCGTTTCTTCTTTTTTACTTTGTTGCAAACTGCTTTTAGGTGTTTTACAGACATGTTATTACTCTTTCCTCAGAGAAGAAGCATCCATTAATAGCAAGGCTCCTGTTGACTGAAATGGAGCCCAAATATCATTCAGAGTATCTCTTGCTCATCTACCTGTCTGCACTGTCTTGTTGCCTTGTTCCAGACTACCTGCGTACCTCCCCTCCCCACGTCTGTGATGTACGATGGCCTGGGCAGCCAGTGACTGTGGTATCAAGCTGTGGTACCCATTTAGCATCCTGTGCTTATCTCAGGTATAGGGGTTCAGAACTGGTGTAGGGAGGCAGAGTCATTGCTCTTTACTTCTATACCTTATATACATATATTGATTGATTAGTTCTAATTTATGTAATATTTGTTTTCCTTGTGATGAACCTTGAGGGAACTTGTAGCCTCTGTCTACTTAAACTTTAAATGAAACCCACAAAAGTCTTTGTAGGGTGTCATCTGCAGGCACTATTTCCATGGCCTCTGTTATGGGCCATCTATGATAGCAAGGACTATGGGACAGGTGGACTTCATTCTGTGGGCTTTTTTTAGTGTAAAAGTTGGAGGTAAACATCTACCAAGGAGAGAAGAATTTATGTGGGGCCTTAGGCTAGAAATACTCAGGTTTCCCTGTCAGTTGCAAAATGAAGCAGAAGGATCCATCTGAAAAAAGAAAACCTTCAGAAAATAAACTGGAAGTGGGTGTTGTGCAGGAAAATCCCTTTGTTTGTGGTGGTTTTGTGGGATGTTTTTTTTGTTTGTTTATGTTTTTGGTTTTTTTAAAAAAATGAAGACTTTTTTTTGTTTTATTCTCATTACTTTAATATTTAACCAGGAAGTACCCCTATAAAGCTCATCTGTGTGTGATATCATTAAAATAGCAATAAGCTTTGTATCGCATTTGTTTTTCCAAACTGCAAGTTACAGTATCATTTTTGTGACACTGACTTCTATGAGACCTTATTGGCTGGTTATTGGTCAGTTTAGCCAGATTACACAGTGTATGTGCACCAGAGCTAATTGCATATAGCCTCATCTTGCACAGATACCCTCCAGAACTGTGTGTGCTTCAGCAGCTGCTTAAATCCCTCTATTCCCTAGAATTAACTAATAATCAGACCTATGGCCATGGCTAATAAAACAGCACTGAAAAGGTTTGCCCATCATGAAGATCTGAGGGGGTAAAAACCCACAGAACCAAGTGTTTTGAATATATGGGTCTTCTAGTCTTCTTTTCACAATTGCGCTGTGTAATTCTGTCTTTGCTCTTCTGTAAAGCACACAATTTCTTTATGTCAGAGGGTAGTTACGAGGATGTATTAGAAGGCACCTAGGCTGCCAAAGCTTTAACATTTAATTGTGTAAACAGCCTTGGCCTGATTTTTTTTTGGCCATCAAAAGCAGTGAGGAGACAATCCATTCCAGGGTGTATAGTAAGCTGGAAATGCTTGTCATCCCAGCCAGCTTTGTGCCACCATGCAGGCAAGGCTCCTCATGGCATTAAAAAAATCTGACTTCTGGGACACCGAAGTACCAGTGTCCTTTCCAATCAAGAGATGGGAGGTGGTGGCTAAAGTTCTCTCGCTTTCAGTGAAAGACAGGCTCCTTAGAAGCAGATTTCCATGTGGCTACATGGCAGTGTTTTTAAAACCATCTATATTCCGAAGGAATTTTACAATACCCTTAAAAGCTCTGGGTAAAATGTCAAAGCCAAATTTTCAGACTGGTCAATAGGTATGCTTGAAAATATTATCTATGGAGAATAAAAATAATAATAATAATAACAATTTA
>NW_009938433.1:10804-12499 GCF_000696875.1 Nestor notabilis | reverse complement strand
ATTATATTTGTAATATAAACAAATTTGTAAATATTTATTTATGAATATTAGCCTAAGAAATAGACACGAATGATGTTACAGCATGTGAACAGCCCAGCTGTATTACAAATATATTTTGAAATTTTAACTGTTTTTATTAATAGACTACTGAGGACTGAGTCATGGACCAAATCTGTTTGCATGACATGACATTGAGAAACGGAAACAAAATTACTGGTCTTTATCAAGAGAATTCACGCTTGAATCAGTATCGGGAACAATAAATGCAGTCAGACAAATGAGGGACTGTGAGAAAGTCATGAGACAAAGTTGACCACAGCATATCACCAGTTTAGCAACTAATAGTGTCTTTCCCTGTTGTGGAAAGTTTAAAGAGGGATTTTGAGGGAAATAAGACAACAAGTATGTGACTGTTGATGGAAAGAGAGACATGATGGGCAAAAAATAGAAGTCACTTGGATGTGACTGTTTAACATGGCTATTAACACTGGAGCTTAATTTTTGGTAAAAAAGAGACTAAAACCACATTTAAATGGTGGCTTATATTACTGAAAATAGAAAAGGGAAGGAAATACAGAGAAACAAATGGATGGCTAGCTCAGAAGAATAGAAAAACTAAGGTTCCTGGAAGAACAAGGAAGACTAGAAAGGGTAATGAATGGAATGAGAATACCTAGGCATTTAGGCGGGAAGAAGAAGGATGCGAGACCTAAGTGTGTGTCTGTATGGAAGCTGTATCTCTTCTGCTTTCTTACGGAGAGAGTCAACAACAGAAGTGGGAGGCTGGAGAAGGTGTGTCTAAAACTAAAATGGCAAAGTATGTTTAGGATGTGATACACTTGATATTGGGGTTAAAGTACTCAAAAGTCCAATGCAAGTTAATGGAAACTGTTCACATTCAGGTGTAATTCTTGCCATTTGACTTGCAAGACATATGTTCACATGTGAGCTGATCATCCTAGGCTCCCTTCACAGGCAGTGAAGAGAAATAGGAAACAACTTAGGTTGACTTGTCATTGACTCCCACATCTGGATGATATGATGTTGTCATTTATCTCTCTCTCTTTCCAGTGACTGCAAAAGGAATCTTAGGTAAATCGTTGCACCTTTAGTGTCTATCATAGAGGTCTATATGATCTGCTTTTGGCCCTCAGTAAAGCACCTTTGAACTGATATTTTAAACACATTGGTAATAATGAATACCTCTTTGGTCCAAAATACTCTAATATCATTTGAGAGTTGTTCTGAAATATATGAACAAGTCACATAGACTGAAACCATATGAATCCACTGGCAGTATAAATTACATTCCTTTAGTGTTAAAATTCTGTGGTCCTAGCGATATTTACAACAACCCTGATTTAGGTCCAGAGACTCATTTTAGTTGTAAATGGTCATGTTTGCATTTGATCATGTGCAGATACCATGTTGTGAAATCACACGGGATTAGGGAAATGTTTGTTGCCATGCCAGATGGCAGTAAACAGAAGTCTTACGGTAAAGGACAGTAGGTAATTTACTTTATTTTCATGTATATATTTCTTTTTACCAGTGATGGTCACAGTTCTAATTCTGTCTCTTTTCATTCATAAATCTATATATTTACGATTTATATATGCATACTATTTATGTTAAGACTGCTCCTCTATTATAGTAGTGATAGCAGAACCAAAAACTCCCTCAGTCATATCCCCT
>NW_009938433.1:0-10773 GCF_000696875.1 Nestor notabilis | reverse complement strand
TCCCTACATGCATATGTGGGACAAAGTTCTTGAACTTATTCACCTCTCTAACTACTTAGTCAGCCCAGAGAGTACAGAGAAAGGTAATTTCATGCAAGAGACCTTGGCTGGCGATGATTTCAAATAAACACAAATTATGACAGTTACAAAAACAGCAGTGTAATCCACCCTTCCTCTTGGGTGTGTGTGTTTGTCATTATTCCCTCTGTATGGGTCCAAAGTCAGTTTTAAAAAGGATGTTTAGGAAAGTACAGATACTGATGTTCCAAATCAATCTGTACTTGTGCTGCACCAGTTACATACTGGGAAGGATGGCTCAGCATGGCTGTTTGCACTGGAACAACATACTTGTCCAATTTATGTCACTTTATTCAGGTTGGAGTGGCTCTAAGAATCTTTTAGCTGGTGACCTGGAAGAAACCTGAAACTATTGCAGCAACTTTGGATTGCCAGACTAGCAGGCTACTGCCAAGCATTCTTGACTTTGCCCTACAATGTAGTCTCAATCTATTTTTATTGGCTCTGTGATGCTAGGCAAGCTGTCATCTGGCCGTTTCCGCTAGTTTTCCTTCACCAAAGAAGCAAGCTAACCCTCAACTTTCAGCATTTACAAAGCACTTTTGTTTTCTATTTAGGGGTGAGGGAGAGAGTTGAAAGCCTAGACTGGTATTCTTCATGCTGGCACTGTGTAGAAGCACTTCACCTCATTAGCTCAGTATCTGCCAATGCACTGGCATACTGCATGGGAATGCTCCTTACTTCCAAAAACAACAAAGCAAGAACAAGGAAAAAGCATATATTTCACACAAAATAAAGGAAGCTTTAGAGCCTGTAACATGTACTCCAGTCCGATCCCACAGAGCTGTGAAGAATTTTCTTATGTTTCTCAAAGCAATAAAAAGCAAGAAATTACAGAAAAACAGGCTACAGGAAACCTCAAAAAGGACCATGGGTGTACCCTTGGTGGTTAAACACCACATGATTACTTAGTCAGAAAGCAATGCTCTGATACAAAAACCAAATCTCTGTGGCAGATAAGTATCTTTGTAACTGATATTGAAGTGGGAAATTGCTAGGTTGAGCTTTGCATAGCCCTGCTGTCAAACTCGAGACCGACAGTAAAAGACCAAAAACTACAACAGTGTCACAAGAAAAGATCAGAAGAGGTTTAAGGCATCTTCCATTATCAGGATGAAGTGACTTGTATCATTCAACAGTCCCCATTGGTGTAATCATAGGAATAAAAAAATTCCACTGGTACCTGACTCTGACAGTCACTTAATCTAGAGGGTGTGAACAGGACATATTAATATGCACCAGTAACAGTCTGATTTACCAGAACAATGTGAGCACTTTCTAACCTCATATTTAACTGCTACTGATGCTATTTCCATGATTACTTTTCACCATATTTCCTCTCAAGCTTTTTTAATCTTTCCGCTCACCTCCCCACCCCTCTTAAGTAAATATTAGACTCACAGAAACAGAACTGTGGCAGTCTCTCATCCATTCTCTTGCTCAGACGATGGCTAACTTCAAGGTTGGATCAAATAGCTCACCAGCTTACTATGCATTTTGAAACTTTCTAAGCACAGAGCTTCCACAGGGCTTATAGACATTCTGATCCAAAGGTAAAAATTTCTTACTGAATAAAATGAAAATGTTATTACAGTCAGCATTACTGCTATTGGTCATTGTGACTTGTGCCTCTTATTTTCCTGCTGTGGTTGTCTTCTGTCTTCAGGTATGTAAATTGGAGATGTAGAGATTTCCTGGGGAAGAGGTGGTTGAAATTAGAAGCAGTATTTCAGATTAGATCTCAGAAGCACTAAGTAGAATGAAATAATCACTTCTCTTGACCTGATGGCTATGCTCTTTATAAAGTAGCCCAGTATTCAGTCAGCCTGCATATTACTACAAGGACACAGTGCTGACATTCTTAGCCTGTTAAGTATCAGTCACTTCCCTATCTGTGCTGATGTACAGGATTAGTCTGCAGTGGACGTACAACTTCACATGTGTCTGTTGAAACTCATGGAACTTCTTCTTGTCCATCCTTCTAGCTTGCCAAGGTCCCTTCCGTCTGAATGGCAGCCCTGCCCTGCTGTGGTTTGACAGTACCCCACCACTTGAGAATCAGGTAAGGCTGAGTTCCTGTTCCATCCTCCAGGTTTTCAGTGGATACATTAAACAGTATAGACACTCTACCAACCTTTCAGGAATACCATCTGCAGCCTGGGACAAGTTAGATTTCAGTAGCTTGTTATATATTAAAGTACTTAAACTCTTTGAAGTGATGCACAGCTTAAGTGAGAGATTTCAAACAGCTGAACACAATTCCAAGTCCAGCAACCCAAGCAGTTTTTCACTGACCCCGCAGTTCATCTGTCTAGTAGGTATATTTTTTATCTACAGTATAAATACAAGGCTATTATGTGATACCTTATCAAAAACCTTACCAAAGCCTGTCTCTTCTTCCTTCTTCTATTACCGCAAGCTGTAACAGATGTTCTTATTTTTGCTTCTTATAACCCAGTTCATTCTGCTCATATTGTGTGTAGTCCCAGTAATATTTAAGTTACTCAGAATTCAGAAGTTTAAGAACATTTGTAACCTGTATAGAGATGAACATATCTACATCACCAAGCAGTTAATATCAGCACTACAGGTGCCAGAGAAAGAACAAAGCAGAACTATTCCAAGGGCACCAAAGGCCACATGTCTAAAGCTTATACAGATGAAATTCCAAAACTTTGCTACTTTTAGTATCTCATCACCCACTGCTTGCCCCAAAAGATTTTTCTTTTCTCTGAATTTGTAACAAGCCTGATATGGAAGAAGCATCATTTGTAGAAACTGGCAATTAAAACCAGGGAGACATAATACAGTAAAAAATAACTGTTATAATACCACTGCTGGCTAGGTACTGGTACAGCAAATCCTCAGAACTACAGGTCAATGGCGTGGCATGAAGAAAGCTCACTCGACACATACATAGGATATCCTTTTATGCTTTAGGATAGTAAGAAAAATGCGCCATGGCAGAGTGGGGAACAGTTTTGGTTCTTGGCAGATGTATGAAGCATGTGTTCCGTATGTGCTCTGTATGTAAGCAGGGAATGCTCAGTGGAGCTCTGAATCCTCTCAGCCAGAGCCCAGACACTCTCTGAAATAAAAACCCAGACATGGGTCTGGCTGAAAGCATTGAAACTAAGCTGAAAACACATGTGATTACTTGTGTAAGTGACAAGAGAAACTGGAATATAAAATACTCTAGACAGTCAATAAACCTGTCTTACAAATTTCTTTGTCCTCAGTGAAAAAAAAAACAAATTAAAACCTTCAAATGTAGCTAAACATAAATATCAAATGTTTTGGAAAAAAACAAATTAGTTAAGTTTTTTCCCTGCAAAAAAGACTACATATTCAAAATATCCAGGGAATATTCCCAGCTCTGCACCCTAACTGTGCTTCCTGCCTGCTCCTGCAGAAGTTAGCATATTAGAGATATTCTGTTGCATCACTAGCATGTATTCTTTAAACTATGCTGCAAGGTTTGGATGACCTGTGACAGCTGTGAAATCTAATTTACCTCTCAGGGAACAGTGTGCTTCCCTACATGATCTTGGAAGTCTCAAACACCAGAGTAATCCTTTATCACCATAAGCACCCTAATATTAGATAAGATGAGTTTTGAATAACAACAGTTTACAACTAGCTGGCCAATTTTTTTTTATTTTTCTTTTTTTCCCCAGCTCTGATTTGAAAAGACTGTAAGAGGATGGAAAGACATAAGAAAAATTGGAGTTTTCTTACTGCCAACATATATCCCTGTTTAAGACTGTTATGACACTAATGGTGAGTAGCATTTGTGATGGTAACAATGAAAAGAAATGGATTAATTTAAAGAAGGAGCTGGTAATGTTTTTGTCATGAACATCTTTTTCAAGAAGGGATTTGAAGTAAACACTCCATATTCACTAAATTTTAGAGCTTCAACGACTTGCAAGCCAACATGAGATACTTTCCACAAGTGATCATAGAGTGATAGAATCATAGAATCGTAGAATGGTTTGGGTTGGAAGGGACCTTAAATATCATTTAGTTCCAACCCCCTGCCATGGGCAGGGACACCTTCCACTAGACCAGGTTTCTCAACACTCTATCTGACCTGGCCTTGAAAACTGCCAGGGATGGGGCAGCCACAGCTTCTCTGGGCAAACCTGTGCCAGTGTCTCACCACCCTCATAGTGGAGAATTTCTTCGTAATACCTAATCTAAATCTACCCTCTGTCAGTTTAAAGCCATTGCCCTCCAGGGGGACAGATGCTTCCATCACCCTTTGGTGAAGAACAGGAGACAGAGCTTGTTAGAAGCTGGAAAATCACAACTTTCTATTATTCTTTCCCAGTAGGAGGAAGACACTCTGATATTCCTTGAAGAAGGGAATAGGAGCTGGACTGGGGACACCTTAAACTGGAAATGAACTACTTTTAGATGTTCTGGCAGATGCTCTTGCACATTGTAAAGCAACCACCAACTCTCGACACTAATCTGTTTCTTTTCAGGCCAAGGACTAGGATTTGCTAAAAGAGAGTATCTTGCAAAATTTATGCCCAAACTCACAGTGTTGTTACTCACTTATTACTGAAGTTCCAGAACTAACTGCATCATAAATAATGTGCCTTACCTGACAGTGAGGCAAACCTGGTCTGACAGATTGAAGGCAGTCAGAGGGCAGCAAAGGCAAGTACATAGATGGGCAACTGCAGAAGGAATGAATAAATCCAACCTTACGATGCAGAGTTCCTCGAACAACTGTGCTAGAAGCTAAAGAAAATATTGGGATAAGAACAATCAGAAAAGAAAACTGGGCCAGATTTTGCCTCTGACATAAGATTTGGTAAACCTCCATGGTGATATTTTTCAGGTATCATTTGTGCTGAATACCAACTTGGTTCCAGAGATTTAACAAGTTGCTTCAAACCTGCCATGTGTTTGCCCAGTCTTCAGAGACTTTGCAATGCTACACAAGTTAGTCTGTGTGCCATACTGTGAAAGCTGTGCTGTAATCACAAAACACTTTTTCCACCGGGAAAAGTGAATCTGGCAAAGCATAATCACTAGTTCTCAAAAACTACCCTGCTGAGCAGTGAGAGATTTCCACACACTACATATGTAGCATCACATGCATGGGAAAAGAGCAGTCATCTAGTTTGATTTTGTGGATTAATTTCATTTTTAACAATGATTTGTGTATTCAGGTCTACCGCAGAAGAAAAATGCCAAATATAACAAGTATTGTGTACAGCCAGCCCCATGTGGTCTTAATGGTAAAAACAGTGTCAAACATCTTTCCCAATCTGACTTGCAAGTCAGAAAAGCTAAAAGGGTCTTTTGCCATAAAGTCTACCAGAACTACCAGTGCTCAGCTCTTACTGTAACTCCAGGAGAAACAAAACAAAAATGGGGAGGATGAGAAGCAAGGAAGATGATAAATCATTATTTATAGTTCCTTAACATGGACATGAAATCCAGACTGTCACAATGACTGATTTGTGCTTGGTTTTTTATGGCTGTTCTGGTCTGGAATGGCAGCTTCTTTAATGGCAGCTTTTTTACAAAAAGGAGTAGTTTTCCTGTTGAATCCTGTGCTGTCAGACATATAATATATGCAGTCTGTACAGGAATTCTTTACATTAGGCTGAAAGGACTGAAGTGCTTTCTGGATGAACGACTGGAGGGCAGCATGTCCCTTGCTCAGCAGTGTGACGGGGCTCCCCCAGCAGTCTGCAGAGCACACAGGAGGGGTGGGAGACCAAGAGAGCAGTTGGTGCTGAGGCATTACCAATATGAGTGCTTGATATCTGGTGAGAGAAAAACTTCATCCCCAATTTCTGTGGATGGTTAAGTGACAAAATCACCTCCAAAGCGAGGATATTTAACAGCAGTAGCTTTTTCAGGCTATACCTGAAATGTGCTCCTGCAGTGCTGAGGAACACAAAGTAGGTTTAAACAAATGAAGCTGGTCTCAGAGCCAGACTGCTGAAATACAGGCTGCAGGGTAGACACAGCATTAGATAAATGTCCTGCTTCTCAATGAGATGGAATTGATGTGCTGTGCTGGGAAATTGGGCAAGTCTCCCATGTATCTTTGTATCAGTTATTCCATCTTCAGAGGAGTTTGTTGGGCTTTCTACCACATCCCAGGCAGTGAGGTACAGTTACTTCTCTGTACCACAGAGTACATATAACAACTGATCCTTTGTTATGAGGTGCTAGCTACTACCACATTACAAATTAGTACTAAGTACAGAATACTATCATCTGTTGTTAACACTATTAGAAACTGCAGAAAAATCAGATAGACATTACAATTTTCCCAACTGAAGGCCACCAAAGGTTGGAAACTGTTAGCTGGGTTTTGCATCTATTTTTATTTGCTGATCAACACAAGTTTCTCACCAAAACAGGCTGTTAGATCCATCTGAGCTACTGATCTCCATACTATGTCCACACTTCTCACTCTGGGGTGTTATGCTGTGGTCACTGTAACAGAATGCATCCAGTCTGAGGAAGAAATAAGGATGAGGGAAGCAAGAGGGGAAATATGTCTGAGGAAGTAAGGACGAATATACAAAAAGTGCTTCTAAGCATAAATGATTGTACACCCAAAGCCTAATTCAAATCCTTTGTGATCAACAGCAGAGTTCAGCAGCTGGGTAACAGAGAGCATATTCAAGGGAAGGAAAACAGCTGCAAAAAGCAGAAGTTACTGAGGATCCATTAGTGAAATCTGGTCACAAGTCCAGAGGTACTTGGCATAAAGATGTTTTGCAGTTTGTATAAATGTAAAAGACATACAAAGCCCAGCTCTGTACAGTAATGTCTGAATAGTCAGAAATACAGGTTGTTGATGAAAAAAGGGGCATTTGGCATTCACCAAGGACAGTTGAATGAGATTGTATGAGACATTTCTCCTTCCTTTATTCCCCTGTTCATTTTTTTAACAAGCATTTGGCAAAAGCAAAAGTTTTATATGTGTGTGTGTGTATATATGAAAGAAAAACCTTCATGACAAACACTACCTTCTTGTACTACTATGTGGCAGTCATTTCAAAGCACTGGGTCTTTCAATCACCCCCACATTCTTACCCATCTCAGTACATTTGTTTGTTAAGATCATTCCAGAAGAGATGCAAACAGATGCTAAAAAGTAGTTTCAAAGTTAAAGAAAGTGTCAAATTATCTTTTTTTTTTTTTAGGACAATACTGAATTAGAGCTGAGAGGAAACTACACATCCTGGAATTTCCTTCATTCTTCTGCTAGAGATGTGTTCCTTTTATGCCTTCTCCCCAGGCACAAATGGATGCATTTATGACCTCACCATGGTCCTCCTTTCAGCATTCAGGGAATCCTGAACTAGTGCAAGTCTACTGTTGTGGGATTTTCAGAGGGAGGGACAAGTGCTTCTCACCATGTTTGTGAAGTCTTCTGTCATTGCAGAATGTACAGACACCCATATTTACACCACATGTAAGCAAGTTCTTGTATTTATTTCTTTATTAGGTGGCTTTAAACTACACTTTAATTATTTCCAATCAAGTAGCTAAGGCAAAAATTATGAGACCAATGAATAAAGCTGTGTTTCCAGGTGAAAATTAGTCCAGCAATCAAGGAAATCTACTGTAGGTTTACAAAGCTCCAGATAAATTTCTACATCCTTATCTGAGAGCTTCAAAACATTCTGGCAATCAGAGAGCTAGTACTAAGGATTATCAAGTGCTACTGAAAGTGACAAAAGTTGTAGGAATTTCTTTAAGAATGGGGTCTTATCTTCACATAGATTGCATCTCCAGTCTTGCAGATAGTATGCCACTAAAAACTGCAAGAAACTCAGAAAGAAACTGGTATTTCCAGCTAAGCAGGTACTGGACATTTCCAATTGACCTCAAGCTCTTTGCTGGCATAATACAGCTTGTGCTTAACTGCCAAAGTCTTTAGAGAGTTGTATATATTTTTAAAATGTGTTTTATGACATAAATGGCTAAATATATAGATTTTTATAGGAGTACATGTGTGTGTATAGCCTGCTTAGTCTATTATAGTACATATTGAACTAAAACTTGATGCACACATATTGGCTTAGAAGTGTATTCAAATTTCTCTTCAACCATTAACTCCTCCAGATGTTATTTTCTCTGACATTTTAAAATAAATGTATAAGCAGTTTCTAAGCTATCCTTTAAAACAGTAAGTTGGAACTCTTTCTCTTAATGCAGGATTTTTAAGTAATGTTTTCTGGACTGAGGAATAACTTCTATTTGGGATAAATTTTGCTGCTAAGCTAGCATGAGGACAAAGTGAGTTTCTAATATAGTTTAATGTGATGGGCATAGATAGAATCATTTTCTTTCTCCCCTATTCCTCCAGATTTTCTCTGGACAAATGAATTTTCTGGGGACATAAAACAATTATAAATCTCAATCCTCTCTTAGGACCCTGTTTTCTGTCATGTATATCTGTACCCTTCCAGTCAGAGGTTCCAAAGCTTCAATTCCAAATATTGGTTTTGAGATTTTGTTGTCTCAAAGTGACTCATAGCAGTCAGAAGCCAAGAGCTCGGTGAAGGTAACCAGTAACCAGTCAGATAGGCAGAAGATTTAATTGCAATTTTATATCTGTCTGTCAGGTGCTAGGTTTGTTCAGATAAAAAGAAAGGAATTAGTTTGATCCATACCTGTGTACATTGGTATAACTGTGCTGTAGGAAGGGAAAGGAAGCAAGGTTTCTTTTCACAATGTAAATATAAGACTGTGGCAAATCATGCAATCCTCCAAATGGGTTGTTTCACACACTTGTATAAATAGAACTTTTGGCTTCAGAATGAAAGTTTTAACAAATTTCCTCAGAATGGTTTCCAAAGTGTGTGGGGACTTGACTGGGTTGGACTGATGCTGTAAGGGATCCAAGTGGCACAGGGGTAGAAGGACTTTAATCTATTACATTGCAATTAAAAAAGCCACATAGAGCTTCCTGCTCTCTGGATTACCTGAAATGATTTTTTTACCCCTTTTTTAAGAAACTTAGAGGGTTTTGTTGATCATGTCACTTTCAAGTATATAAATTATGAATAAGGATGGAAAACTTAAAAGAAAGACTTTGTAAACAGACACATTTTTATGTAGAATTCACTGATAAATGTCTTTTCCTAAATTAGGAAGTAGCTTTGATTATTCAAAGAGCCAAACAATGAGACAATTAAGGAGTTTCTTAGAAACTATTTTCTTAGAAACTTTTTATATATTTGGTCTGGATCTGATCTGACAATACTGGCAGTGAAAAAAAACCTGTTTCCCCATCCCTGTCCCCCCAGTTATTTCCTGTATATTCCTTTCAACGTCTTCACAGTGAATTTTATCTTCTCTATAGCTGAGTCCACTACATCATGAAAAATGTTTTCCTTCCTGTTGTTTTAAGTAAAGTTTATCAGTGTGGATATGCTTGGTAGTTAAAATCAAAGTCAGAATCACTAAAAAAAAGAAACAAAGTTACATTTTGTACCACTTGATTGATATCATGGACCAAATTCCATTCTTCTTCTCAGTTGCAGAGTGCAACTAAGAACAGAATTTGGCCTAGTGTGGGAAACATGTGAGCCATCATATTAAGAAGATCATTTTCAGAAAAATCAGGTACCAAGTGTTCACTAACTCTGTATGTAAACAGTTTAGGATTAATAAAAAAGCTATTTTGGGTTAAAAAAAAATGCTTAGGGGTGGAAATAAGCTTACTTTAGTCTCTCTTCAGCCTCAGAAGAGCCACTGTTCATTCATGCCCATGAACATTTAAAATTTATCCATTACTAACTTGAATTTAACAGGATGATTTAGAGAATTCCACATGCACAAGCCTGTGCAACTGGCTGGTAGCTTTTTGCTTGAATTGACTAATCCATTTACCTAACTGAGTCTTTCTGATCCAAGGTGAGAGAATTGCTGAGAAACAAAATTCAAGATCTAATGAAATTAAGCATATACATGGCTGAGCCTTTCCCAACAGTTTGAAGTAAAATATCAGAAGGTCATGTAGCACAGAAGAAGTTAATGAAATGAAAACTAGAATCACTAAAGCTATTAAGGACAAATAGATTCAAAGCTTCTCCTGAAGTGCTCAACCATGTCAAGCAATGATAGTAAGGACTCAGGCCTAATATATATGTAAAAATGTAATCAGATTTCAAAACAATTAGAGGGTTTACCACTATTTCCAAAGAAGTAAAAAAAAAAAAACCCAGCAAAAAACTTTCCTTTTTTTTGGTAAGGGTCTTCTTATTCAGAATTTTAAAAAAACCCAGAAAATTTTGCCCTTCTCTTTAAGAACATAATATGAAATAAAAATTGTTTATTCAAAGCTTTATCTTGAGCCACCATTGCAAGTTTCTTTCTTAGACACCTGTAAAGGTCGATTTATCTCTATTCCTTGTAAAGGAAGATAAAGTGTCCAAAAGGCTCTCAGGATCTAGAAAGATGAGGTGTCACCACATGGTAAGTGGCAAGATGAAAGCACATCTTTGGTTTATTTTGATATGTGTTCCTAACTTGCTATGTAGTACTCCAGCATTTTAGAAACTGTATTTTGAATTATCAGCTCAAGCGTGCCTGCTGTTGATCTCTCCAAAGCACTTCTCCCTTTGTCTGGCAATATTTAAACCTTTCCACATTCCTTCTGTAACCTGAAAAATATGGTGTCGTGGTTCAAGCCCAGCCGGC
>NW_009938432.1:0-4661 GCF_000696875.1 Nestor notabilis | reverse complement strand
AGTATCAGACTCATGGTATTCTCAGGTCATTGGTAATGATGTTCATTTGCAAGTCTATCCGTACCTTGATTTACTTTGTCATCTATGAAAACTTTGAGGGATAGGTTACTTCATATGTGATACTTGCCTTCATGACAAATTTGTAGTTAACTATGCTTTTATACATTTCTGCTTTGTTTTTGGCTTTCCTTTTTCTAATTTAACGTTATGAACATGTGGAAAATGGAGCAAGTTTAAAGTAGAGCAGATTTAGTTTTTGCTACAATTATGTCGAAGGTAAGACTGTGTCTTCTTTTTAGCAGAAGAAAAAATTTAAGAATACTGAGTTAAGAAATTATCTGAAAGTATTTTGCTATCAATTTTAGTTTAATTCATTATTTTGTAACATTTATTTACAGTAGTCATGCTAGGAAGTTGAGCTGGGATCGCTGGATAAACTCGGGTTATAGGAACTTCATAGCTTCAGATTATTACTAGTAGCTGCTCAAAGAGAAGACAAAAATTTCTTCTTCCTTACTCAGGTACATCAGATTCTCTTCTGTAGTGATCAGGGAGGAAGACAGCTACTTCACAGAGATCTTCCTGAAAAAACAAGCTGTCTAGAACAGAAGGAAAATAACTGGCCTCTTGGCATTTCTCTTTGCTGACTGCAGAGGCTGGCAGATGCAGAACTGGATCATTTTATGAGGGATGCAGCAAATTACAGGTCCTCTGCTGCATTATATATGACCTTTGGTTTGTACAGGACCCTACTAAGCCATCTTTACTGAGGTGTATTTTCTTGGAAGTCTGTAACAAAACCCACAAATTATGCCTGTGAAAGCCAGGAATGATCGGAGTTTTGCTTTGTTTTCCCATTTCCTGTAAGTTCTGGAGTTCAGGTACACCACTGTTTTTGAGAAAAAGTGTATAACAAGGCAAGTTTGGAAGGTCGCGTTTTGGATGATTCTTCTTTCATCAGTGCAAATATTAGCAAGGTGCTTTGCTTGCAGACAAATTCCAAACTGTAGCAGCTGTGACTATTGAGTTAGCAATCAGATCAGGCACTCCTACTTTCAGTTTAGATGTCTATTGCTTTTCTCCATTATTCTTTGTCCAATTGTTTTCTTAACATTTGAAACTAAGCAGTTAGAACTGTTGCTTATTTGTCACAATACAAGGAAAAAGTTTTTACAACACCATTATACCTGCAAACTGATGAGGATTACCCTGCAAAGCTAAGCTACAGAAATGCTGGCAGTACAGTGAACCATTTGTCATGAAGTAATGATCTTCTACTGTGATATTAATTCAGTTAATACCTGGACTATGAAAAATCCAAAGGTACCAATTTCCCAATTTCCTTTGCATTTGCATCATTTCTTTTATGCTGTATCCATGTTCTCTATCATGATTGGCTTAGAGGACAGATTGCTGCTTGCTGCCTCACATGTTAATGTCATTTTTAAGTGTTTACATTTAAGATTAAAACAAGAGAAACAAAGCTGTTTTCTAACTGCCTGTTGTAATAGTAATTTTCTCTGTATCTATCTACTGCATTATTTGTTTCTCAGCATTTTTACACATACATAAGATACAAACATATGCACAAACACACATATGCGTGTGCATATGTGGATATATAGAGATAGATCCTCAAACATACATGTAAGCCTATATATGTATATCTGTATGTATAAGTATGAAGTGGTCTATTTTAAGTCCCATAATGATCTTTCACTCTGGATTTATGCACCATTTTGGTGCCACTTAAGCTTGTGAAAGAGAGAGAAGATATAGAATAGTGCGTTTTTTTGGGTTTTTTTGTTTTAGTAAGAACTGTATTGTCAGTATTGGTGAGAACATCCTTTCAATATGTATGTTATTTGGCAGCCTGCATACTAAAACTTGAATAATACAGAGAACTTTAACTTACCTCCTGAAAGTGGATACTATGCACCTTCTGAAATATACTTTTCAATGCAGAAAGCATTGAAAACTGAGGAGTGAGTTTATAGCAGGACTCTAAATAAACTGTAGACAGAGGAGAATGTGGGAAAAGACAGTACGCAACTAAAACTCAGTAGAAACAAGAAGGGAAAAAATCAGATGTTTCTACATCATTAGCACTACAGTTGACTTTTCTATGTCATTTTCTTCTGTGTGGCCTATTTTTCTTTCCCTGTATTTGACAGCTTTTCCTTCTCATGTGAACTGTCTTTTAACTCACTCTTCATTTTTTGCTTCATGAAGAACTCTTTGTTATATGGGATTTTTGTGGAACACTCAAAATAAAGGCCTCTCTCATGCACGAGGGGATACATTTGCATATAGCAGCCCAAATGGACAGTGTTCATTGCCACCCATCCTCCTTAATTCATTTATCTAACTGTAGCCACACAGCTAATGTGCTATTACAGGAAGACTTAGAAATTGGCTATGAAATATTCTTTCAGTGTTTCATTTTAGGTCTCTATTTGCATCAAATATTCAACAAAGCCCACAGTTGGCTTCTGTTGCTTTTACACAATTTAGGTATCCTGACTCCATAATTAAAAGACATGAACAATAACATGTCAAATTCAAGGACTAGGAGGAGCAGGAACTGCAAGGCTCAGGACCATGACCATGTTTCTGGACATATGGTAGCCCACAAGCCAAGTCCTCTGCACTCCATACATGGCTCAAATAATCTTTACTGCCGGTTTCTGAGACAGCCCAGGTGGAAAGAGATTTTCTTTTAGATACACCAACCTACGGATTCCTTCTCAAGGTCATAAATTGTTTCATGATTCGTAAGTATTACTTCTCCCTACATGAGGACGAAAGGATGAGAGACATGCCTCCACCCATTTGTCCAAAAAGGGCAAGTTGTCCCTGGAATGATCTAAGAAAGGGGTCCCTCACTGAGTATACAATGTTTCCTTGTGCTAACCAGGATTCATGCCCAACTACTCTCCTTCTGCCAAATATGTTCATTCAGTAGTTCAAATTACTCCTCTTCATGCTTATACTGCAGCTCTGAAGATTCAGAACCTGTATGTTTCACCGCAATTTTTAGCTGTTTACATATTCTGATTTTAGAGTTTTATACATCTGCCTTACTTAGAAAGCAGAGCAGGGAATTTGATGCAGAGCTGTAACCTGATGTTCCCCTGTTTTAAATACCTGCCATTGAATTTAAAACATATTTTACTAGGGGGTTTCAGAGTTTGTTTTTAACCCATAATGCTACATACATATTTCTGAATATATCTCTCATATTCAGAAATACTAAAGCATAAAGAGTGCATACTATCCTAGAATTTGTTAGTAAACTTCATCGTTTTTCAGCTAGACATCACCCCTGTTAGTAAATGAAATGATACAAGTAATGAAATTCCTTTTACTTTCTGAAGTTTCTACTAATTTGCAGTGAATTTGGAAAGCTGAATGCTTGCCAGTTAAATCAAAATTTCCTAGCTAGCATTCTTCTATCTTGTTATAGAAGATGATTTGTTTAGAGATAAATTTCTGCAAGCCCAAATAATCCAGCAAACAGAGTTTGATTAGAAGACAAGATTTATCTGTGTTTCAAAAGCTGATCTTAATTTGAAATTGTAGAGAAATGCACTGTCAGATGAACGCCTTCTCTGCATTGATTCTAAAGCTGATGTGTACACATTTGGATTTAGTTTTTGACAGCTGATGAAGAATGAGAGTAAAATAACCATAGCAAATAGAAAAGTTACAAGTATAAGACTAACAGCATTACTTTGTTGACTACAGAGTGTTATATGCCTGAAATAACATTAATTTATTCATGTTAGAATTTACTGTTTGTTGTATAATACAGTTGTATTCTCATAGAATTAGAATGGTGTGGGTCAGAATGGACCTGCTGTGGGTAGGAACACTTTCCACTATATCAGGTTCTCAAAGCCTCATCCAGCCTGGTCTTCAAAATGGTATTCACACTTATGTAAAAAATGTGTTTCAGAAACCAAATACTTCAGAAAGGTCTTTTAGCCATGCTAAATACCAGTCCTCCAGTGTATTGATGCAGCCCTGACAGTTCTTTGGTAATGCTCTTTTGTGTTTGCTCACAGGTTTTTTTCCTTTTGTTTTTCCTGCTTGACTACTCTGGCTGGAGCAGATCATGTGGAGTATATGCCGTATTTTCCCATGTGCAGGTTTTTCTCAAGGCAGCTGGGGAAGTGGGAAGAAGCAAACTAGAATAGATCCTTTCAGTCCTCTGATGGTGACCCAAGTGCAGTTTGCCATGCAGCTCTACCTGAACAGCTAACAGAGAGCCCTCAGCAGCTGCTATAAAGGGGGAGGATTACAACAGTGTGATGGATCATCACCATGTCTGTCACTTCTCCTTGGTGTAACACTATCTGCAACATTTATCTCTAACATTAATGCACATATATCAGCAAATGGATCCCTGCTGAATGACCTGTAGTGTGCTTACGAGCCCTTTGGGTGACATAAATGACATAAAGGGGGTTTAAACCTGGTTCCTGAGTCTAGCTGAATATTCTCCAGTTTCTATTCACTAACCACGTGCACTACATTCTTGAAAAAAATGTTAGAACTACAAATCAAACTGTCAAAAACCAAATGATATGGAACTTAAGGTGAATTCAGAGTTAAAGTTAAAATCTCCAGCTTTTATATATTATATAATAATTTATATT
>NW_009938431.1:0-6856 GCF_000696875.1 Nestor notabilis | reverse complement strand
CCTGGGTTGCGGGGCGTGGGGCGGGCCGTGCCCTGCTTCAATTCGGCCGGAACAGCGCATAACCAGCCCCATGCCTCAGCGTAACCCCGCCGGAACCCGTGTTCTTCTTAACGAGGGTTCAGTGGGGGGGTTCCTAGGGAGTAGGTAATAGTTTAGCAAAACATTCCCTGCTGTGTCAAGTCAATTCGGTCAGACGGGGGGTGGATCTATTTCACACTGCTTTTCAGGTCAGGGAACAGCAGGCAGCCCGTCAGCTCCTGAAATCAAAACGTGGTGAGACATTCCCAAGCTGGACTTAAAACACTTTTGCACCTTTCTTACTCCCATGTACCTGTGTAAAGTCCTGCCTAGCCTGGTCATGTCATTGCAAAAATGACGTGAAGTGCTGCTAGGTACTCACTGAGGTTCCCTGGGCTTCAGGCAGCTGAATGTCAAGGTCCGCTTCCTTTCCAGTGCTAGAACAAGCAGAGTGTGTTTTCTGATGAGGCTTCTGTCATCTCACTGTGGAACTTTTTTCTTTCTTTCAGAGCATAGCGAGGAAATGGAGCTTGACTGGCTGCAGTGCCTTGATCTGCTTTGGAAAAGATGAGCTACTTAACTAGAGCGAATAACAGTGTAACGGAACAGACATAAGGGTGTCAAAAGTCCTTTTTAACTAGCATCTTGTTTCCAAAAGTAACCATGAGTGGGTACCAAGGAAACAAGGAAGAACTCTACAAGCATATATAATATTTCCTGGATACTCTCCCAACTTACAACCAGATGACATCCTCAGCTGAACGCTTTGGGGTTGGTGTCCCCGCCCAGGTCTTTTTAACCCTCTGTTGGTAGACTGCTCTACCATTAGTTTCCCTGACCTCTGTGACTCTGCATCAACTCCTGCCTTTGGCATCGAGTACCACAGGTGTACCACCATTTTTAGGAAGCATTGTCTTGGCACATGTTGAAATTAGAGCTTGGTAGCTCCAGCTGCAGCCACCCTCACTCTCGTGTGAGAAGAGACAGTGACCATCAGTTCTAGCATGTGCTGTCTGCCTCCGCGCGAGCCTCGGAGGAGGCCGCCCAGACCACAGCCTTTCCCAGCATCCCAGACCACTGTGTTTACTCGCCTGTAAAAGCATCTTGCTGATCACTGGGAGGAAGGTAATGCTGGGTGGTGGCAGCTTGTTGTGAGTGGATGCTGCAGTGAACAGGTCTGCCTGTGGTGACATGCCTCAGAGAAGCCCTTGTATCGCTTCCTCTTCTATCTGCCAGGGACAGGTTTGATAGCTTCTTCTCATGTGTAATACAAACATCTAAAATCATTGCTTGTACATAATAATAGGTGTCCATCTGCATCTTACTTCGTTTTAGTGAGTATCAAGTGTAAAGCCCTACCAGTGATGTTTCCTTTTCTTCTTAATACACTTTCTACAGTATTTTTCATTTAGTGATCTTAACTTTCTGATTGAACGTATCTTCTGGGCTTGGTAATGTAAGACTAGCTAGGATGAAACTGAAGATACTCAATAACCTTTGTAAATGCTTGCTTCATGTGTTTCTCAGGAAGCTTCACAAGCCAATTATTTCAGTTTCCATAGTGAGCTGGGTTTGATGTCTTTGCTGTTCAACATGCATCCTGTTAGGAGTTGTCATTAACTCTGTTGTCGTCTTTGTTCTGCATGGTGCCAAGCACTTTGACAGAGTCCAAATCAAAACTAAGTAACCATGGATGGTTTTTAGCCTTAATTCCAGGTTTAGCTGCCATGGATGAAACTGCCAACAGATCAGAAGAATCCAGGAGCTTTTTATTTCCCTGGTGGTTTCAGAAGGCTTAGTGTCTATGTTATCCAGACTGGCTCTTAGCACTTAGTCCAGAAACCTCTATGTCCTGTTATAAAACATTATTTTCTGAGGGTAGGAAAGGGTACAATTACTAAATGCCCAAAATAAAAAGTTAACAACATTCACACTTGAGATTTGTTTTAATGCAATAGAATAAATTCAGTGGAACAGTGGAAAGTGTTCTACAAGCACTGAAGTACCAAAAGAATATAATTCCAAATGAAAAGCAATACTAATCCTGATGGATTGGAACCATAAATTCCGTGTTTGAAGAACAGCAACATTCTTGGAAACAATCAGTCTATGGCTGTAAGCACAGCTATACTTCTGCCACTTACAACTACCTCCCTCCCTGATACCCTTATTCCTGGTCTGGAACATGTAGAATGAGACGATACTACTCCACCAGAGAGGCAGAATAGCAAAGAGTTTTCTGCATCCATCAGGAGATTCATCTTTTCTTCTACTGGAGCAGAAGATGCCTATAGGAGTTGCAAGCAGCTGGAGCCAGGGTACATCCAATCAATGCCAGATCTAGGCCTGTGCCTGCTGCACTCCTGTGACTTGTGTGTTTTGTGCCAAATAGCTAGCAGGAGATGCTGTCTGCAGGGTGGTACGTCCCTTAGACATGCATCTGGGAATATGACTAAGCTTCAGATAAACTGCTGATTCAAGGGGACACCCATGTATTTAATATTGTCAGGTCATATTCCCATGTTTTTCTTAGGAGCCACCAAGGCTAAAACTTTTCTTTTTTCACATCTGAAACTCTAAGGTAAAGGGGCGATTCCTGAATGCCTTTAGAATGGGTTTATGTGTTTTCCATCCCTTTATCTGCATGAGCAAGAAGACTGCGTTTCCCCTCCAGCCTTGATCAAAAGGGAAAACCTAGTGGAAGCACAGCACCGTGTGCTCTTCCCTGGCTGCTCTGCAACACCGTGGCAGGCAGGGAGGGTATCTCTGAAGGTTCTGGCTTACTTGCCTCCTCTTGTACTTTCCACTTTCCAGTCCCAGGACTACCTACAAGCCTTGTCCCCAGAGGTAAGATCAGTGGGTGAATCCCAGAGCATGTTTTGTATCATAAGTAAATAAAAAAAACTAAAAAGTCGTTTCTCCTTTCTGTTTATTATTAGGAGACACATGCTTTGTAAGGTTTTACAGCTTTCCCCACTATTGGTAAAGGTACTGCGTTTTTCTTCTAAAAAATTAAACCACACTGTCTTAGAATTGTTGAGGAGAAAGGCTGTGTTTGTGTGTTATCAAGAGCATGTTTCCAGTATCTGTGACCTTTCTTGTCAGATTCTAGTTCAGGAACCTGGCAAGGAAGCTTGAGACAAAGAGAGAATGTTGTAAAGACAAACTACAAACCAAAAGCAAAGATGAGCTAAATCCACTGCAGTGGACTGAATTTCTCTTATAGCTCTGTAGTAGTCTGTAATAACAGACACATGTTGACTCAGCTTTTATAGTCATTTTATTTTTACAAAACCAAGGTGTTTATCAGTTTGTCTAAGAATCTCAATTTTTCAATAAAAGAGTAAAAATTGTCTCAAGCTTATTACAAACATTTGACTCAAATACTTTTAAGTATTGAGTGGCCTCTCCCCCAGATATTCATGACATAAAGAGTATGTTTTATAAAATAGAAATCATCTTGTGATACCTATTCTAAAAGAGTGATTCCAGGGAAAATAAACTGCAAAAGAAATTTCATTGGTGGACATAAAGAACAAAATAAACATTCCTCCTTTTACCAAAAGCCTGGTAGACTGAACTCCAAGGTGTTCACACCATCTGCTATTGTTCAGACAACCTACCTGTCGACTGCTCTGACAAATGCTGCCTGTTTTTCATCAGAAGTGATTGGGTCCTAGGCCACAGTTTACATAAAGAAATCTGAGGGCTGGTAGGAATTCAGTTAAGGGTCAGACTGGTGTCTATGTCAGTGGTTTCCAGCTGTTGAGATGCATCTTTTCTCTTTTGAACTTGCTACACAGGAAGGGGGAGCCCATGGAATAAGCTCCCCTTGATCTGTGTTGACTGCATAGTGGGACAGCTCAGAGGTACTTCTGACTTGGTCTTGTACTGCAATGGATGATTACTAGTTCCAGACAGAATTTTCTTGCTCATCTTTAATGCCAGTGGTGTTTAAGCTCACTACGTGCAGCAGGTGCAAGAGATGGCAGCAGCCAGAAAACACATGTGAAAAGAGACAGTGAGTGAAACAGTCTCTGGGCAGGCAAAGGAAGAGATGAGGAGCAGTACCCAGTGAAAATACCTGGGGTTTTTTAAGTAAGACTTCGCTTAAAAAAAAAAAAACAAACCAAATACAAACAAACAAACAGACAAAATTTGGAATGGCAGGCCTGTGTCAGGTGTTTGTGAAGTTCTTGAGCCTTTACTGGGAAGCAGAAAAATTACCAACTCAGCTAAATTTATTTTCTGCATTTTAGAATCTGTTAATCCAACATCATCTGCTGACATGAACAGGTATTTCTGGCACAAATACCGGATAATGGTATACACTGCCCACTATGCAGACAATGCATATCACATGAAAGGTGAGCTATGGCTTGGCTGCTTGACTTCACACTTGCAAATCTCAGCTCTGCTCATCTTGCATGTTAACCTTTTGCAGTTTTGTTTCAAAACCTTCAACTATAAGCAAAATGAATAGATTTGTAAAATTCCATTATCATCACCCAGGTAAGTATTAATTCAGCCTCATAAACAAGAAAAAAACAAACCAAACCCAAAACCCCAAACTGTAGAAGAGAGGGATTAAGCTATTAAATGGTGTGGAAACAACAATTAATTAGAAGGAATAACTGATCTGATTCATCTGTACCTATGAAGTATAATGACTAACAATCAGAACACACAATCTTTCCTAATAGACACAGCTGTAGTAGATTACATAGTATTTCATGTAGCAATATTCAACTAAAGCAGAGAAAGGGAAAGAAGGCAGCCAGAATTCCTTGTATCAGCAGTGTCTGCATTTGTGGAACAGGTTTGGGATTTCATGTTCCTCATATTAAGAATCCTGATATTTATGCTGATGAGCTGGAATGACCATATTTACTATAACATTTATATATGAAGTACATAACATTATATATATACACACACATATAGCATGTATGTTACACAGTAGTTGTGAGAGTTGCTGATCTGGCTAAAGATTCCCATTACTGTCAGTTTAGATCTTTAGAAAGGTAACAGCTCCAAGAAACTTTTGAAAACCCTAGAGATTTAGAGTTCTAAACATTAAAGACTTCTTGTAATCAGAGCAAAGAGACTTGTGAGCAGGAGGAGGGGAGTTAGATACTTCATCTGCCTGTGAAGTACAGAAAACGGTAAGAAAATGAAGCCCACAAATGTCTTCCTTCTTCGATGCATAACAATCACTCCCTACATTTTGACTTGTGAGTGCCCCACCACAGTAAGAAACAGGCACCTAATATGAAAAGAGAGTTGAGACATCATTCAAAATCTCCCATCTCTCACTTACTGCAGTTCGGAGGCAATAGGCCAAAATGAAAGCAGAGGAGGAGAAGAAGCAGAAATGGGCAGTGGGCGTCAACTCCACATTTTCCAAAACTTTCCAACCTGGAGATGTAAACATATACCTGATTTCCACACATACGTAGAGCTTCCTAAAACTATGGCTGACATGCTGCTGAGCCTAGAGGGGGGTGCAAAGAACAGGTATTTCTGGGTAGAGGTGTATTTGATTACAACACTGCACGAAACACTGAACTGTCAAGGGGGACCTTCAAAGTGTACACTAAACACATTCCCAGGTGAGCTCAGCCCCATCCTTTCCCTAGGACTTGTGCAAAGCCCAATGACATTTTATTTCTGTCACTCCACAGGCAACATGTGAGAGGCTAACAGAGGAAGATCCGGTAGACAGCACTTTCAAGAGGCAGATGATACTAAGGTCTCTATCCTCAATGCATCCAAGCCTATCAATACTTTTTGAACAGCAACACTTCAGAGTTGTAGCTTCCTATTTTTTTTCTTTTGTCTATTAGGAGGAGGGACAGAAGGTCTTGTTTAGTAAATTAGCAGTTACTTTTACAAACTGATTTCTTATTTGTATGTCTAATGACTACCATGTGTCTAGAATGGTGGTTAACTTTTTTGTAAGAATGACTCTTTTTGAGGCCCATTTGAATTCTTTTCAGATGTCTTGCCTCAATTGAGTCATAATTATTGGTTTGGATTCTTATACTAGCTAGGGGACTGTTAACTACCTTTAATTGCTGACAGTGGCTCAGCTTCTTCAAGGCAAGGGTGAAACAGGCTCTAACTACCAAGGTGGTGCCAACAATTTAGAAGAGCTATTCCCGGGCTAGCATTGCTATTACACAACTCCCTCTCAATGCCACTGTACACCAGAGCACTCAGATCCAGAAACACTGGCTTGGAGCACTGCCTAGACGATGTAGTACTCATCATAATTTACCAATGTAAGATCTCAGGTTTTTGAGGCGTACAAGTACAGCAACTCACAGAAACAGAGAATGAGGGGAACAGAAAGAGAACTTACAGGTATCTTCAGAAAATGTGCAAGTGCCCTCTGAAATCTGCCCAAAGCAGTGGGGCACAGTCAGTTCAAAACAGGCTTAGTCTATGTTATGGTCTCCACTCCTCGAAGTATTTCAATGCCCGAATCCCACAGGAGGGATCAACAAATAAAGCAGCCTGTGCTCCCCAAAACCCCACTCCAAGCGTTCAGACACCAAGCTGATGACAGCAGCAGAAATACTTAAACGGGGTTAAGAAGCTGAGGTCTAGTCAGACCGTGGCTCCCTCTGCTCCCTACAAGCAGCAGCAGAACATCAATAAACAACGACCGTACCAGCAAGTCTGAGCGTTTAGAAATGATGAGTCAGTCTCCCCTAAACTAGGGGATTACCAGTGACGTTTAAAATAAAATAAGTAAGTAAAAACAGACACAAGAAAGCGCGCGTTGTTTTGTTTCGCTGGAGCCGGTGTAGGTTTTCCAGGCCCGCCTTTTCCC
>NW_009938430.1:0-4360 GCF_000696875.1 Nestor notabilis | reverse complement strand
ATATATATATATATTTATTTTTTTTTTTTAATTTCTCACCAGAAGTCTTTTGGAAAAGATGATCTTTGCATAGGCGCTAAACTGGAGCCCAAGTAAGCAGTCAGATGCTCTATAGTGTCACCTGCAGCTTGAAAAAACTATTGCATGGGGCCTGATTTTACAGCCATTGAAATCAGCTGTGTTCCTTTATTAATGTTTATGGCACAATTGCCAAATGACTGTGAAATTTTAGCCTCAAGTTACACAGATATATATCTGAAGTGATTTTTTACTATTCAACTAAGTGTTCTTGGCCACTGTTAAAGCCTCTGATAGCTTTTCTATAGCAATGGACATTACTGAAGATCCATAGCTCTTTTCTCATTATTTGAAGAATACCCTTGATTTCTGTAGTATTATAAATTTATTTCCTGACGTGTTAAAATCCATTATGTATAGAGGAATTGTACCCAAGATTAATTTATTCCTATGCTATCAAAACAGATTTAAATCTCGTAGCCAGTAATTGTTTTGTGTAACAAAAAACAGCAGTCTTTGTTAGAACTGAGAGACTGTGACTTGGTAGCTTTCACAAAACAATAGTTACCTGAAGAGGAGATTTTTTTCTGTACTAATAGAAGCAGTATAGTATCACAACTTGTTCATTCAGGAAACATACCTTCTAAAAATAACTCTTAAAACAACTATACACCTCTCTCAAGTGTAGGATTCTACTGTTAGGTTTGGCTTCTGTGATCACATGAACAGTAGTACCAGTGCTCGTCTCAAAAGAAATACATAGTTTAACTACACACGCATCTTAGCAGCAACAAGAGACCCAAAAGAGACAAAAAGGAAATTGCTCTCATTGTACAGTTTGATTAAAGCTTTAGGCATAGACCTTTTGAAATGACAAATGCTCAATGAAATAATATTATGTCTTTATACTCCAGACTACTATTAATCCAAGATTTCAGGACTTTAAGAAATGTTAATTAACTAGTTACTATTCATGTAAGACATTAGCATTACAGTCATTTTGTGGGCTGATAGCTGAAGCATGGAAATACTAGGTTCTTCAGAAAGGCTGAGATTGGGGTTCTCTTGTATGTGTATTCCCTAGTAGGTATTTACAGAAATGTTAACTGCTTATGCAGTAGTGATCTCCACGGGTCTTATATCAAGTTAGCCCAAGAGGAGCAGGAACAATTTTGGGAGAGACTGTGAACTTCAGTCATACCCGAAGCAAGATGTTAATGCAGCCTGAAACTTTGTGTTAGATGCCGGGGAGCCCAAATGTGATAGCTAAGAAGACAGACAATATCGTTAAGGATTTGAAGCAGTTGCATACTCAAGGAAAGAACACAGACATTGTTGGCTGTTCTGCAGGAAAGTAAAGGTTTGCGTCACTTAAAAAAAAAAAAAATATATATATATAAAGAGAGATATATATACACACACACACTTCCTTTTTTTCTTTCTTTTTTTTGTTTGTTTTGCTTTCTTTTCCCAGAAAGTAGCCTGCAAGGATAAATAATGTGCAAATTGGGAAGCCGCTGTTAGGTCTATTGAAATGCATCTCTGCACAGGCTTGAAATCTAGTTGTGATTTCAGTATAATTAAAGAATATGATCACTGCAGAAATTTTGTACAGTGTGGGTATAGGAATTGTTCAGCTAATATACTTTTAGCCTAATGTGTGGTTTCCAACAGAAGCCATCAGCAGGTGATTTGTAGGAAGTAGTAGCAGACCCATAGGTAATGATTAATTTGCTGTACACATGAGATCTCAACTTAGTATTAAATCTGTTTTGAATGTTAAAAACCTGAAGCATGGCATTTTTATATACTTCCCACAATTTTTTATTCAAAGAAATCACTACTTTTGAGTTGTTATTGGTAACAATTTAACCATGGAATCTCATGAAATTGTTGGTCTCGGTGATTTCCCTTAACAAGAGGTTTTGAAATATATTTAAATGCATATGTTACTGTTATTTTTGCATTTCACAACAAATTCACTCAGCAAGGACTAAATTTCAAGATCTATCTTTTCTGTAATTTTCTGTAATTTTTATGGGGTTGTTTATCACAGGCCTTTTAGGCCTGATTCATTTTAACGGTAAAAAAGCAAGCTTCTTTCAGTTTGCCCTTTCCCTGGTCCATTTCATTCTTCTCATCCTTCTTTTAATTTCATCTAGCTGTGCAGTACCCTTTATCAAGATCTTTGCAGCCTCTATCATTACACTTCCTTCCAGATGAAGATATCAATACTGGTTTCTCTAACATTCGTCAACTTACTCATTATCACTTTTCTTATCCATCCCAACATTTCGTTTACTTGTTTTGACCATAGCTGAACATGACCTCAGCCTGTTTTCTAAGCTGATACACTTTTTTAGAATGCCATGAATGATATAAATAACTCCTTTTCTTCCCTTTCATAGTACAATACTTTGTAGTTACCAAAACTGAGTTTTGTGTGCCATCAGTCTGTCCATGTATTAACTAATTGGGTCTTTTGAAGCTCTTTCTAGTCCTCGCTTAATGTAAATAACCTGTCATCTACAAATTTTGCTGCTCCCTTTTCAGATATTTGCTTTCTTTCCAGATCAGTAATGAATATATTAAATCAGACAGAAATATTATTTTAGTAAAATTGTTAATATAATTCCAATATAAAAAACCTCTAATTTGACAATTTTTGTGTCTCTGAGATAGTCCATTTCCTACCTGAGTTTTAGACTTACTGTCATTACCCATTTTAGAATGCCAAGTAATTAAAATACAGTGGATAAAATGCTCATTTATACTTCTGGCTCCTTTTTACATAGATGGAAAGCTATCAGTAATAAGAAACTTAGAGAAAATATCTCTCTTGCAGACCATTCCTCTGACATAACTGGAAATGTTCTTCTGTTTCCCACCATAGCACAGTTTATGTTCTTAGCTTGCCTGTGTTACAGGGATTTTGGCTCACATAATTACTTATTAAAAGAAATCATAGAATCACAGAATGGTTTGGGTTGGAAGGGGCCTTAAAGCTCATCTAGTTCTAACCCCCTGCCACAGGCAGGAGCCCCTTTCACTAGACCAGGTTGCTCCAAGGCCCGTCCAACCTGGCCTTGAACACTGTCAGAAATGAGAGGAGTTTAAAAGAAGGTAGTAACCATTCTGAAATTCCCTTGGAAGGGCGGGGGGAAGGAAGTCCATAGGCCCGCATGCAGATACCGAATCCTCAGTGCAGTATTGCCATCTGTTGGTAACTGGCTAGCAAAGCTGCAGAACTGCTACCGAGTCAGTGAACTGCCACACTGACTTGATGTAGCTTATTACTATTTTCTTCTTCCGAGAAGCTGCGTGTCCTTGGCAGGGCATTTGTGCTGTACTGCTGCACTGCAGGGAACGTGGCTGGACAGGACAGAACAGGGGTCCTCTTGCTCCCAGCTCTGGTCCAGACTGTTCATACCCTCTTCTGCATTTGAAGCTACTACCCAGGGCTAAGTCTGTGAAGACCAGGCAGGTCTGTAGCAGGATAATTTAAGATCCTCCCCATGCCTCCAAGGAGGGAAGAGAAGGAAGTGGAATCTGCAAAATTTCTCTGCATGAGTTTTAAAACCTGTAAAACCTGTGACAGATAAAAAGCGTATTAAAAACACAGTTCTACTTCATAGCCAAGAAATGTTTGTGTATCATGAGTCTAATCAACAGCAATACTTTTTAGTACAAAAGATATGGTGCAAGATCTGGAATCAGGTGTGTGGAGTTACAGTTCCAGCAACTCGTTAGGAAACCCTCAGAGAACCATGCAGAGGTTCACTTTTTCAGCGCTGCCAAGCTGAGATGCTCTGCAGCAAGTTTCAGGAGTGCCATGCACCTGTATGCTGCGTTCAAGTGCTGATACCTCTGCACAAGATCCATCAATATCCATGTTTCCTAAACATGCAGATTCCAAAATTTTGTTATATCTAAGCCAAAGATGAACCAAAAGCCCTTATGAGGACTTTGTGAACTGAACCATACAATTGCTTAACCAAAAAATTACTACATACATAAATTAATTCAAATAGACAAGCAATAAAACGTAGAAAGAATTAGCAGTAGGAGCCTTAAACAAAGTAATCACCGCCTGTGGTTGCTCTTCTGACCATCAAGAAGTCTTTAAAAGTCTTCTGAAAAGACAAACCCAGGAACAAAAATGACAGGGTAGAAAAAACATGGGTATAATGGAGACATTGACATTGACCATATATCAACATTTGCCACACACATGCTACCTCATGGCCCAAAGGAAACAGGTAACTGCTGTTCTGGATAAGAAGACGCGTATTACTTCTCTCCTTGCAAGTTTCATCCACTGTTGCAGATACCAGGTGCTTTC
>NW_009938429.1:0-13281 GCF_000696875.1 Nestor notabilis | reverse complement strand
TCTCCCCAGCATCCTTGTAATATAATGGTTTATACTGATTTGGAAATCTTATGGGCTTGTCAGAATTGAGAAGAGGAATTGAGAAGTTGGAGTTCTCATCACTTTGAAATAACTGTTTCAGATAAGCACAGGAATATGCTCTGGGGACTATAAACTGTTAGCTTCAGCTACTGTGTCATGTTACACCCTTCACCACCTCTTGGTCTTCCTCTTTGTTCCTCGCAATGTATCCTTATTTCTACCTTAGGTTTTTGTACCGTCCCTCAAAAGTACGTTGTCTGATCAGTATCCACATAAAACAGGGATAAAAGCCTTCGCTGACTTCATGAAGGTTTTGCCTCTTTTCCTTGTTTTGTTTAAGCACCATAATGTTTCCTTTTTCAGTCATGCGTCTTGGCTCAGTCAGGAGCTCAGTGTTCTCACAGGAATACGACTGTGGTCTCATGACCATAGATTGTTAGGGCACAGACAAGCACAAACTGAATTTCTCCATGAAGGCAGGGCATATAAGCCAAACTCTCTATGTGATGTCTCTGGGTCATACTGTGCCAGTTGCTGTGGCTGAGTAAGTAGTCCCCCACCCTGAATGAAGACTATGTTCAGGGACATTCTTGTGAAAGGAGATTACAAGAAAAATAATTAGAGTTTAGTTTAAGGAAATAAGCTATTTCAGGAATGCTATTTTTTAATTATTATTATTTTTATTTGATGCACGAGTTAAAATCCTATGCAATGTGACATTTTATCTCAGAGATTTTAAAACAGGTTCAGAAATTCTTGATACTTGGTCACAAATATTAATGACTGTTGTAAATATTCATCATAATCAGAATAAGACTGGATACTTTCCACTTTTAGATCTTTTAAGATCAAAATCAGCCCTGCCATAGAGACCTGTGTTGCACTGGTCTGCAGTGACAAACAGAGAAAAGTCTATTTTAAAATATTGGGTGTGTTCATTTGAATTCCTGGATCTTTTTTATCTTTTATTTGTAATGTTCTTTTATTTCAGACTTGCTGAACCTTCCCTCCTGCTCTGGACCTCTTCCCTGGCGTCGGCACAGCTCAGAAGGATGAACGAAAAGCAACCAATAGGGTGAAAGAGGGGAGAGGAGTAGAAAGAGAAGGAGGAGGGGCAGCAATAGAACTGTAAAAAAAAATCCCCAGTGGTTCAGTTAAAGTTCCAGACAATGGGAATATTTGCAGTCCTTGCTCCTCCTCACCTACTCCTTGGGCTCAGGCCCGTCTTGCTCTCCACCACCTTAGCTTTCATCAGCACTACAGATATTTCACTTCTCATTTCCATTTTTTATTAAAAAAACCCAAAACAGAACAAGTAAAGTTTTGCAAACAGCAAAATATATCCCTCTTCTCACAAATTATAACATGACACTATTCATGTAACTGCTTCTTGAAGCAGGGTTATTTTCCTCCTAGAGAAGTAGACTTATGTCTTTAACTTTGAAAGTGTAGAATGTTTTCATACTTCATGAGTGAGACAAAAAAAAAAAGTGTGAAAAACGCAATCTGATTTTATGCTGTGTAGTGTGACTCAGACAGACAGGAAATAGGGACCCACTGCTCAGTGCTGGTCTGGTGCCGAGCTTGGTCCTGGCATCTGGCCTGTCTTCCCAGCTGGAAGGCAGCCACTCTGAAGGTTGAGGAATGCTCAGATTAAAAGGACACTTTGACCAAGCCTCTTTTCATTCCTTCTATGTACCTGCCTCTTCATAGCTGTTCCCACCAGGAATATCTTCTACCTGACATAATTGTTTTGGGAGTGTTGATAGAAAGGGTATATCCAGTAGTTTGTCTTTCACAGAAGATATTTCCTAAATCTGGAGTTTAAATTGTTCCTGTGGCTCCCCTAATACTAATCTGCCTGATACAAAAAAAGCCAAAGGCTAGCCACTGAGCCAATACAAAATAAAGCACAGCTGCAAATTTGCAGACTTAATTCTTTAAATGTCAATTACTGAGAATTCCCGATTGCTTATCATATACTATAATCAATTATGGTAATTGAGTGAAGAAGAGTGTTAGGTTTCAACAGATTCCGGATGGAACAGGTATTCATTACAGGTGCTGGTGGAACAGGTCCAGAGCAGAATGATCAGGTCGAAAAGGCTGAAATAAATTTTATATCCTAAAAAGACTTTAAAAAAAATTACTTTAGACAAAACTGTTATCTAAATGTGTATCTAAATACAATAGGTCAAATGCAAACATGCTATTAAATAAAAATACAGTACACAAAACTGCAAGAAAATGATGACTTCTTGCAGAGATTTTATTTTTAAGGATAAAGGAATAAGGATAAGGAATTTTATTCACATTTAGGAGAACTTAATTTTACTTAAAAGAAAGTGGTGCGTAACTGATATGACTGATTGTTGCCTCATTACCCGACTAGAAACTTTAAACTTTGGTTGGTATTGAAGTCTGCCTGATGTATTTTTCTTACAGTTTGTTTAGATTTTGATTGTTTGTGTCAAACTTACTTGAGTCACACATTGAATAGTAGGTTTCTGATTTCAGCAGGGTACTCAAGCCCCTGAACTTGGTATGTTGGATCTCTGGGCAGTCTCTACAGAAAGCAGGCACCCTGAAAGACCCCTTTGGGTCAACTCACTGAGATACCCAGATTCCCTGGAGAACCGTACTGAGAGCTGTGGCTGTCCTGCAAGATGAACAGGAGCTCCTGCATGCACCAGGACACGCTTGGCAGGGAGTATTGACCATCCCCCTGCTTGAACCAGTGAACCGCTTTTTGCACATCCCTCCCATGAGATTTGTTAAAGGGGGAGGGTTCGCAGAAGACTTCCCTAGGCCTTCAGGAACTTACGGTCTGAGGAAGAGCTTATTTTTTTAAGGCAGGTAGCACTGGTGCAGGCAATCTGCATACCTCTTTGAGATTTAGACTGTTTTCCAGCCTTAAGAGTTATTTAAGGTCAATTGAGGGAACCCTACCTTAACTTTAGGTAACTTTAGTTAACAATACAACAGAAGTTAGGCAATTTGAAACTTGACTTCAGCTGCAGTTGAAATGTTATGCAATGCATCCCATACTTCAGAATTTAGAGTCATTTGCAAAGGGAAGAAATCTGATTTTCTTTCTTCTGTAAGTAGATATTTTGAAGCCTCTGGTGTTGGTGAAGTCAATAAAACTGCCAACACAAGACGAAGAAGGAGCTGTGAAAATGGATCTGAAGCAAATAGTTTTTAAATCAGAGGTGGAGTGATGATGACTTACTTGGACTGATTCGAATCCTTTGCCTTTACTGTCCTACCACACTATCATCTCTGCCACAAATATTACATATTTTAACTTTTTAGTTTGCTTTACAACTTTTATCTTCTTCAGAGTATAACAAAATTAATTTCATATAGTGATTGCCATTTCACTTCAAAATGTAACTACAGTATAATCCGTAATCATCAATTTCCTTTATGACCAGCTGTTTGCTATTATGTTTTACAGGCTTGCAGTGCATCAGTAAACTATCTTTATAGAACTCGAGTAATAGACTTGGCACCTTTGAAGCTAGGAACTTCCTAATGAAAACTTTGAAAGTTTTGATCCTTTCCTGAAAGGGTAGCGCTCTTTACATATGTTGATAATCTGCCTCTTTCAAATGAAATACTTTGTGACTTCTGGAATGTGATATAAAATGTGTCTCATGGTATTGGATGCTACATATAAAATGTAAATTTTGAAATAAATTACAGTAGTCTTCCGGTATTTAGACTTCATCTGTGAAATTCAAACCAAGATTTCTAAATTATGATACTTGCATATTAACTGCTGCTCTACATATAGAAACAAACCTAAGTACTTTTGAAAATCAGGAGAATTTTTGCCATCTCTACTCAATATAGAGTTCAAGGCCCGACCTCAACATCGTTGTGGAAGGTTTACTGTGTGTAGAATGTAGATTAGTGTATATGACATCAATATCTATTTGGCCTGGAAAACAGAACTGTGGTGGAAACAAGGCTGAATGAATAAGTTACTTCATATATGAAGGATATTTTAAGTAAATATGCCAAAGGCAAGGCATACCATGTATACTTTGCACATAAAATATGTAGTTTTCTACACGTAGCTTGTAGCAAGAGGGAGCCCATATAGAAACTTGGAGTTAGGCACTGCTCTCACCTGCAGATTTGTAACACTTTGGACATGAGTCCATTTGGATTGCACTGCAGAGGTTTATCTGAAGACAGAGTTCCTTGTTTTGATTTTTTATATTAATGATGATAAATTGTGCATGATATTTTCTCATAGAAGTCTCTTTCCCAGTCTTGTTATTTTGAATAGTACAGAGACTACCATGATTATGTAGAAGATGTACCTATGTAGCTATCCAAAGATACTCCCCATCTTGTAATTAAGTCTATAACAACTTTGCTATTGATTTCACTGGGAGCAATATCAGGCTTCTCTTTTCAGTACAGTCGGCTGTGTTTCTGTTATAAATGTGGAACAGGGTATTAACTCGATAAAATGGACAGTCTTCTACCTGGTTCTGAAGACAGCATAATAAAAGTTTGATTTAGTATAAAAAATGAGATGTTATTTTTCCTAATAAATAAGTCAGTATATATTTTTTCTGGTATATTAAAAGTGAGAAAGAGTTGATGCAGTGGGTCAAACTCAAGGTCCAGCTAGCTCTTTATTCTGTTTCTGCTGGTAGTCAAGAATAAGAAAAAAATCTGTATTTTTACAGGAGGCTACTTTATAGTAGAGTACACAGAATACCAGGAAAATGATACAGGAATAAACTATACTGGTTATGGTTTATTTATAGTTTATTTTAGAGTTTAGGAATATGAATAAATTGATACATAAATGTATACTTTGTACAATTAGAAATACATCAAGACAGATCACACTATCTTATGAATGTAAATACAGTAACTATTAACAATTATATAAATTGATAGCAACTTCATATTCCATAGGAAAACAAAACCTTAAAATATACCATGGAAAGAATGCTTAAAGCAGAAACAGTTTTAAAATAAAAAAAAAAAAAGAAAAATAATTTGCAATATATTGGCAAGATGATGAAGTAGGAATACATTATTAAATTAGCATTGCAGCTCAGATAGATAAAACTCCTGAAGTAAGTTCAAATAGTAGGAGTTTGTATTTCTAAATTCTGGCATTTCCTAAGTTTGTATTCTTTGATTTTGCTGACCTACTTAACTTTTTTTAATATAGTGTTTTTTTAATGTATATGTATTATGTATACAACCTACATTTACTATATTGAGGAAGATTACACATCTATACACATATTGGAAGTTTCATTATGAAATATGTAATAATGGTAGCATAAAAAGACATCTATGAAAATTGTTTTGTAGTATCGCCTTGTAGCTTCTTATCAAAGCTATAAATTTGAAAGTTTCCTAAATTTTCTATTTGCACCATTCTACAAGGAGTTATAACAGTAAGATTGTAAAGTAGAAGCATGCTTTAATGAGCAGAGCAGACCACTCAAGTTTGGTCATATCAGGATATAGAAACTCTGGGAGAAGTGCTATGTTTTTTGTGAACTTCAGCTTCCCATACATGTTCATCTGTTTATGTTTAGAACAGTAACATTTAATTAAGGACTACCTTATTAGTCAAATTTCATCTAAGAATTTTAAAGCCTTTGTGCTTTACAATGCTTATAATTTAAGAAATGATAATGCAAGAAAACTTTATTGATTTGTGTTGCCAATGCACATAGGAACCCAGCCATGGAACAAGACTGGCAGCTTATTAAAAAAACAGAGGGTGAGCTCCAGCCTCATATGATTTATATGCACCTTGCAACCCACCATGTGCTCAGGGTTCTGCAGTAGAGTATGGATTCAATAATAACAATTATTTTTTCAAAATAATGCACACAGTGTAAATACTTAAGTTCTTTTCAATGTGAAATCACCTGAAGTATTTGCATGCATTACTTCTGAGAAATTCAGTCGCAACCTTTCACCAGCAGTGTATTGAAAATACATCAGTGAAAATACCCATATAAAAATGTTCTTTCTTACTATAAGTAATTTTTCTCTCATACTGTGTATATTTTGTGTATAAGACTTCTGTTACAGTTGAATATCATTGTCGTTGTATCTTTTTTATAACTCCCCAGATAGTTCTTTCACTTGGAGATGTTTTAATGTTATTATCTTTCTCAACACCTTTTAACAAAGCTCAACCTAAAAAATGGACAAAAAATGGATCTTTATTAATAGAATAATAACGGCGTATCTCAGAGCATGTGATGAAGAAAAAGACATCAAAGACATCAAAGTTAATAAATAGTGATATCATCACAGTGAAATCTTCAGAAAATCCTACAGCCATTTTCTAGGCAAAGGTTTAAAAATACATGCAGCTAATACAGATTTTTATATGATCTGACTTTCATGGAGGTAGTTATGTTCCAACAGTTAAAGAGAAGTTGTTTCTTCATATATAAGATATATATTTGGGGTTACATGGGTTGTTTCTGGTTTTAGATAATATTCTTAATGGAACGGATTATTTTTATGAAGTCATTTTTATTTGGAAAAATGAGCAATGGGAAGTTTCTGGTACACAGCAAAAGGAAGGCAATGGGAGAGAACTTTGCCACTTAGATTCTTTTAGGCAACATTTTTCCCCAAAATCTTTTCCTCAGCCTTTTTTTCTGGGGACACATCTACAGTGTAGACATATATGCAGTCCCTCTGCCCACTCCAGCTTCAACGTTTCTAAGATCTTGTAGTGTTATGTGACATTTCGAAGAGTCCGGGTATTGTTTATTAGGTCAGACTTGGTGTGGGGTTTGTGTGGCCCCAAAACCCACAGCTCAAACTTCTCTTTTCAGTTCAGTCCTATGTAAAATCTTCTGCCTAGACGAGTGCTCCTTAAAACCTTTGCAGAGGATCAGCATTTTGGACTGTAGGCACAGTTTTTCCAATAGGAAGTTACAACATAAAGATAATTTCCTTGTCCATTGAACTAGAATGAACAGCATTTGCTGGAAAAGGAAGACTAGTCCAGCAACACCTGTTTCTTTTACTAAGCATATATTACTTCATCTAGTAGGGATTCCTGATTAGTCTCTTTCCTATGATCATTAGGACTGAAGGAGATATTGATTGTACTTTGAAAATAAGCACTGGTGTTAGTGTTTTCTTTCCTATTTGTTTAAAAGCACAGGAAAAAGAAATCATTGGAGTGCAGATCTGGGATATCATATTTTCTTTATAGAAAGCTGAGAATATGAAAATAATTTTCCTGTAAATTGTCCATTAGTCATGTCTAATTTCTTCTACATACATACACTATAGTTGAGCTTCTTAGAACTAAACAAAATAATCCAATTAATTAATGGGTTTCAAACTTTGATCACTGATGGGAGTATAGTCACATCTTATGGGACACATCAGAGATCTGTCTTGCAGGTAAGAAGAGAACGGTGTAAAAAAATCAAAGAAATGTGGAAACTGCAATGGTAGTGGACAGTGAGAGGAGCATAGTATTTAACAGAAGGGTATGTATGCACAACAGAAACAGTTAGTGCCTGGATGATTCCCCTCTACTCTCCTCCTTCCTTCTCTAGGATTTCAGTTTCAGACAGAAGCTCCTTGTGTCAATTGGATGGATATGTCCCTCTACAGAGCTACTAACATATCTTTTCACTAATGCTGCAAAATCAAATACAAATGATCCCATAAGCAAGTAATAATAGGCAAGTAGGCTACCAAATATGTTTTTTGAAGTTAAGCTAAAATTTAAAAAATCCTGTGGCCTGGATATTTTTAGACATAGTAACCAGTATTTGCAGCTGGTATAAATTGGTAGGATGTCTCCATTATATCAGTGGAGAGTTGATATGGGTTCTATGCTTATAACTTGTTCATAGCAAATGTAATGGGATTTACTTTCTTTTAGTGATAAATTGTGGAAAATTGGATGATTAGTTCTATACTTGGAAGATAATTTCAGTCGTATTGCAGAATGGCTAATGGAGCTTTAAAAAAATTGAGGTAATGCATGTGTGTGCTTTATGTGGAGAGGGGGGGGGAAATAAGATGCACATGAAACCCAGGCAGAGAAATTATGAACTTTTCAGTGAAAGCTATTTAGCTCTAGAGCCTTTCCTTTGCATTTTGAGAGGATTTAGAAGAATGCATTATTCATTGCAAAAGAATAGTTAGAAAGTCAGTTGTTTCTGATGGAGGGTGGTGGGCACAAGCTTGCATATATTTTAGCCATTATATGTTAAACACTACTGCAGAAAAAAAATCTGATTTTTGCCTTGAACACTGTATTGATTACAATCAATCATGTATTCTACATAGACTAAGGTATGCCCTACTTAGCAAAAACTGCATTGACAAAATGAGTGTGTTAATGAATCCTAGAAATTTTGTCATTAATTAGGCCCTCTGAGATCCTAAACGTAAAGGATAAGTATGTTATTCAATAACCCAATTTTTAGATTGATTATTAGACATATTGACACTTGACATTAGCATGTTATTATGTTAAATCTTAACAAGGGTTAAATAACAGAAGGGTTCAAGTGATACAGCCATCAGACATTCAGCTTTCAAAAAAAGAAAAATCTGATTGTTTTGCTGGAATTGTAATTTATTTTGGGAAGTATGCTTTAGAGCCAGTATGGCTGAAGGGGGGTCAAAGGATCATGCTATACAAGATGCACAGTTAACTGTAGGATCAGATCGTTTGAAAAACAGAAAAAAAAAAGGCTCTTTATCTTTTGATAGAAAGAAATAAGATACCCATAAGTTGAAAAAGTCATTATTGGAACTTTTTTTTTTTCCTGTGTTTCAGAATCAATATTATTTTTTTCCATTGGTATGTGTAATGAGCCATAGTTAATATATGCTACTTAGCTTAATCTCTCTGAAACTCAACTTTGCAGTATGAAAGAAAGGGGGCAGGAGGAGAATTAATATATACAAGGATAAAGCTTGGAAATATATTCTTGGCACCTGAGCCTCAGCTGTTACCTCATGGATAAAGTATAAGGCAGATTTGGTTTTGCTATTCACGTTATGGTGTGATCATATTCCCTAATCTTTCTAAGCCACCTCTTCGTTCTTGTTTTTCAAAGTATTTTGCTAGTTGGAATCACATACATTCTTGTTGATGTAAATGAACGAGTATAATAATGAAACTGCAATTATAAAAGAGGAGCTGTGCAGCAAGAAAAGATATCAAGATGGATTCCTTGCACTTTCTTAGGGAATGCCCACACTGCTGTCAGCTCTTTCAAAACTAATAAATATGAATCTTGGAGATGATATTGTAACATCCCTGAAAACAATCAGACAAAAATTTGAAATTTCTGTGAAGGGAATTTGCAAAAGCTTTGTGAATGTGTGACTAGGAAAATCTAATGACTAAACATTTTCACACTGAGTTTTATTCAGCTCCATTTGAATGCGCCTTTGGGGCCTGAGGAAGCTGCGCTTAGTGAAGGATCTGAGTTTGGAGAGTCAAAACAGAGGTATCTGCCACCTTGCTTCTCATTCTTGTAATTCCTCAGATTAGCCCCTGCTTTGATTTGTGCCAGTGGTTACCAAAAAGGGGTTTTAGGCAGGAATTGTCAAAGTATGGGAGATTCTAGTCATAAGTTTTCAGAGTCCTGGCATGTACCAGTGGGTAGAGGCCTAATATATGGTTACAAGTTATAACTGCTGTTAATTCTTTAATTCTCCCATAATTGTGGGATCCTTAAATGTCTTTAAAAGAAGCTTTTCCCTACCTCCCTTCTGTACCAGAAAAAGGCAAGGTTGTTGCCAAAAGTGGCTGTAGTCAGTCTGAACATTTCTGAGATCATAATATCAGCATGTTAAACTGAATCTGCCTCTGTGAGTTGATTCAGAAATAAATGGTGTTCCAAATGCCATTGTTTTCACAAGAGGCCCCTGTCACATGGTTCCAGTGACTACTGCTTAGTTGCCTTGCCAATGAAGAGACACCTGGCAGAGAAATCTGAGATTTGTGTTTGGTGATTTTATCTGTGAGAACTTCTGTAAACAGTGCCTTTAAAGCTGATTTTCTGGAGTTTGTAGTCCATCTAAAACTCAAACACAAACCCCATTCATGTTTCCTAAATACCATTAGTTTTCACTGCAGGCAGAGCTAGGTTTGCAACTCAGTCTACATCTATTGACTCTCTGGGTTGTTCTCATGCTTTTGAACTGTGTCCTTTTCCTCATTTTTTTTTCCATCATTGAAATGGGAATAAACCCCTCTATTATCAAAATTATCATTGATGTTTCACATGTTGAGTTTTCCATCCCTCTGTAAAATTTTAAAGCAAATATTTTAGCAGCTGTGTTTTTAACCACTGTCACAAAGTTGTCTATAGATATGTTGAAAAGGTAGCCCCCAATACTAGTAAACCTCCAATCTCTTCTGGATGTTGTGCTCAGCCAAAGGTCACTCAGTCTGGTAGAAAGAAAAAATATATGGCTGGAAGATGTGGAATAACTGCTTTCCTCTGAGAGAGGAAAGAAGTTGTTTTCTTCTGGAATAACACATTAACCAACTGAGACTGGGGGAGCTGAGTGGTTTAAATGAATAGGTGGTGGTCTCTATGAGGGTGACATTTTTCTTATATATAGGTAATAGCTCTTTATTGTTATGTTAGAATGTGACACAAGAGAGGCTTTGAAATGAATCAGAGATAGGTTCTGCTTGTGCTGAACCTGTGTATGAAATTGCCTATGATAAGCCAAAGAGGAAAGGCTGCTCTCCCTGTGAAAGGATTGAATTAATTTATCTGGTTAGGAAAAAACACACTGACAGGGAACCAAAATTTTCTTACATACATGTTTAGCCAAAAATACTAAACAATAGTCTTCATTTTGTCACTGGAAATATTTTGTTATGAGATGATGATTCATCACTGATGTTTGCTCTCTGCCGATGGAACAGCTCTCTTGGGAGGAAAATATAATCTGTCTGTGTCTTACTTGTTTGACAAGCCAAAAAAAAAATAAAAATCAAGAAACAGATTTCTGCTTTTGTTTCAGTGATTTAAAGTACATTTTCTAACTTTTTATTCAAACAAGCTATTTGTAAATCTAATCTAGAAAAATGCTGGTTTTATAAGCTTCAGGAGCATGTTTCATTTGGAGTGAATGAATTTTTTCTTTCAAACAGACAGCTGTAAATATGTAAAATACTCAAGCTTTTTGAGGCTTGGCTCAAGTGCCAGGACAAAGTCAATGATAAAAATCAATGTCTTATATGTGCAGTACTTTACTTAATCATTTAAAAAAATTATTTCAGTGATACATAGATGGCTAGATACAGAGCAAATTGTCAGGAACAGTTTAGTTTCTATAGAGTTCTATTGATTTACTCCTGTGCTAGATCTGGCCCACTGTGGAAACTAAGTTTAATAGTACTGTATTTTTTAATGTATTTAGTTATTAGTACTGAACATCATTGCATTTTCCACAACCACAGATGTTAGTTATGTTCATGGAAAATTCTTTACATACATAGAATGTGTATTGTGTCTGACATGCAACGGAATTAAATTTGACATTTATAAGCTCAGGATTGAGTTTTCCATTTCATTTTGTGTAATTTGTAAAACAAGTTCATTTCTAAAGTTACACCACTGGTTACAACTGCTAATTTGCATGAATGATTAGGACAAGCTTAGTGAATTACGGATTATAAATAAAAAATGTAGCAAGTATGATCTTTCAGAAATATAATTTCTGCATTGATTAGATATAGACAGTTCAGATTAAAATATTTTGTAAGTATATCTTAGGAAAGTACAGAACTATGAGCAGCTATCACTACAGCTCTTTGCTGTAAAAACATTGGCCAATAATAGGGGATACCATTTAGAAATTGATTCTTAAAGCTAATTTGGTATGTCTTCTTCTTATCACATATTCGATTGCAGCACTGGGATTATTAGCTGATGCAAATGCTGTGGATTGCAGTGTTGGGCATAGAATTAACCGTGGAGTAAATACCTTGGTATAGGTGAAGAGTCCGATTTTCCGAAATTATAATTATGATGTTATTGAGTTGCAGCTGATAGTGCTTATCTCTAAAAAATCAGGAAATAATTCAAGTGAAAATTAAAGCATGTTACATTATAAGAATGATTATGATATTATTGTGAATGCACTTTCTCAATTCCTGATATCATGCATTTGAAATTCTTTACTTAATATTTCATCAAGGTAATTGCTCTCATTTAGTATCAGTCAGCTCAATCCTCATGAAAAATATCCATTAAGCTCAGTCGTAATTTCCTGCCATTTAAAAATGTAGATTGCATTTATATGCCTTTTAGAACATCCATTTCTAAGGTAAGTAACCTGGCTATTGTCATCTCTTTAATTGTTGTACTGTTTTCTCTTTAATTTGCTTCCTATCTGTGACACATCATAACTTAAAAATTGCTATAGTCTGTATTTGTAATATAATTGTAAAGAATATATTAATTAGGTCATACAGCAGTTTATACCACTGGGTGAGAAAAACGAAGCAAGCCAATTTATCGTGCATAAAAAGGAATTACGAATCATGGTCAGCTGCTGTTTGTACACAAGTAGTTAACATGGGTTTCCAGACTTAAAATATGAAGTTGTCCTGTGTTGGTTTTTGTCACACTTTTGAGACAGATTTTTTTGTTAGCAAGATAAGGAAAATTATGTCCATTCTTTAATTTGCAAAGTTGATTGATTACATGTTGAGACTACTCCCCAGACCAGACATCACATACCAAGGCATAGACTGGATGACTTTTTGTGGTGTCCGCTAATTCACTTTCATGGTTCTGTAATTAAACTGAAGTAATGAATAATACAATGCATTTTCATATTTGTGAAAGATTATAGGCAGCCCCTGTTAAAATTCAACATTAAAACCACCATTAACATTTAAACCATGACATAAACATATGACCATGTTTATATTTTATCTGTTGTATATTTGTCTTCTGATTATTTTTCTCTTCTGCCCTTTTACAATTGCAGTCTTTTGTAAAAGACTGGAACTTCAGAATGTTATCAATGTTAGATTTTTCACTTCATAACAGCACAATACCAACCAATATTACAGTCAGGAACCTTAGACAACATTAATTAAATTTTGCCATCAAGAAGATGAGTATTTCTCAGCATGGAAATATTAGTTTATAATAAAAGTACTGAAGTCCTGAAGTTCAGTGTTCATGGCAATGTGTAACTCAGTTACACCTTTGAACACCACTGAGATTATGA
>NW_009938428.1:0-8642 GCF_000696875.1 Nestor notabilis | reverse complement strand
GACATAGTTTAGTGCGAGGTGTCCCTGCCCATGGCAGGGGGGTTGGAACTAGATGATCTTAAGGTCCTTTCCAACTCTATTCTATGATTCTAAAACTAAATCTTCTAACCTAAATTTAACCTAAATCTCCCCTGTTTAAGTTCGACATGTCACAGAAAAAAACTGAACTCTGGTTTTGTAGTTTTACATAGTTCCTCTACCTGCAGCATTAATAGAAGAATGGATATAAATGTATTTTGTCACTAACATGGTGAGGAACATGTGTGTTGAACCATTCTTGTTAGGTTGGTTTTCAAATACAATCACAAGCTTAGGCATTCTACTTACTTCTATACTCTTTGTAAGAAAAAATGAAGAACATTAACACTTTCAGTTTGAAGTTGAAAGTATCCCTTATATGTTCTTTCAAAATAATCTTCCCCAAAATCACCAAGAAGGGAAAAGCTGATCTGCTGAAAACATCCCAATAAAATGTTAAACATATTTTATCTAAAAGAAAATAATTTGAAGATGGATGTCTTTTGATTTCCTTACTTCTAGAAAACAACTCAGAGAAACATTTTTATTATACCTATATGCTCCACCTTCACTGTTAGGTTTGTATAATAGTTCAGATTTATAGACTGTTCTCTCATTCCTATCCCCACGTAGCAAAAAGTAGTACAATAAAATTTTGTAGGCCCATCTACTGTTTTGTGGCACAACAGCTGTTACCAGCTGGAGATGCTTTATGCTCGGTTGAACTGACTACGTTAAAAGGCATTTCCCTAGTCACCTTCACATGAACATCTTTTTTCTCCTTTTCAAGAGATTTTATAATTTGCGATCTCAAGTCCCTCTTTTGAAAGAATTCAAACTGAAATTACGTATGGATTAGAAAGATTAAATGACTGTTGCTTTCAGGTTTGGTGGTGGGTTTTTTTTAACAGGAAGATTGAAACTGAGTATTATAAAAAAAGTGCATCAACCCCACTAGCAAACTGAAAAGCTTTTAAAAATCTCTCACCTCAATTAAATTGAGGAGCCATAAACAGAACGACACACGTTACCTATCATTTACCATACCTGAAAGAGATTTTGACTGATTTCATCTGGATAAATGGATGTTCTGCTTTTCAAAGATAGACATGCAGACTCTTCCAAAACATACTTATGTACGATTTCAGGGAAGAGTAACTGGAAATTGAGCAACAGGGACCACACAGTTTTTAAGTGTTTCACCAAACGGATGCACTACAGTAAAAATTTCCACAATTTCCACAATTTTTAAATCCAGTCCTGGCAAGAAGTTTGCATCCAAACTAAGTATCAGATGAATATAAGGGGGACAAGGAAAGGTGGTTCTGTGAGGGGTAAGGATTTCCATAAAGGAGAGAAGCAAGAAAGCTGCGTTTCTTTTGTCCATTCAATTTTTTGTAGTATCAAGAGGTACAAGTGGGCTGTTCCATTAGGGGATTCATGGTGGAAGCTGAAGGGACAGAAAGGCAGGCATGAGGCAGTGTCCTCACCAGCAAACAGCACAGTGCCATCATACATGTTCCACACAAGAAGATGAGCAAAGCAGGGCCAGTGATAGCAAACTTGGCCAGCCAGCAATGGCTAGGTAAGCCTGTAAGTGATGAAGTAGGTCCAATGTCAAGCCAGGAAGTTGTCAGCAGGTGAGGACTAGGATCAAGCACAGCTCCAAGATAGTTATGGTGAGGACTAAGACCTGAAAGTGAACACAGCTCCAAGCTGATCAAAGGAGTTTCCTAGCAAGACTTGTCACAGCCCTTTTTGCATATAGCAATTTTCACAGCAGTCTGAAGAAAGTAACACAGCTACACCACCAAAGAACTGGCTTTGAGCACAGGCAGTCATACCCATGAAGAGGCAGGTGCACCGAGAGCTCCTTCCCATTTATGAAGTTCTCATACGCTAGAGATCCTACTCACGTGAGCATCTGAAATGGTTTCCCTTGGAAGTTATCATTGTTGGTGTACAGCATGTATCAAAATAAATTGACAATATAAACTAGCTAGACTGATTAAGTATGTGAATCACCCTTGCTCTTCAAAACCAAATAAAATATAAATTAACTAAGAGAGGATGGTTTTCACTGGTGATTTTAATAATATTTTATGCAAAACACTATTTATATCCTCCTAATTACTCATTTATCCAGTGATCATTTCAGACAGTATGTATAAGGACCCATGTATATGAAAACAGGGATTGTCTCATGTTGACTCACTGTAGCTTGTTGCATTTCCTTTCCCCAGCAATTTATCTTCCTAAGAACAGAAGGAAAATGGATGCATTTGGTGAATTTGATGAACATCTACAATATTAGCAAGTCTTTCATTTTACATCATTAAATGATGTGAAACTGAAGTGTATATTCTAATATGTAAGAACATCTGAGATTTCACCAGCTCTGTATAGTCAGCACACACTATTTCTGCTGACAAGTCAGAGAAATCATATGAAGAAATAAAAAAAGATTGCTCCCTGGCAAGATTTGTCATACTTCGCGCAAGCTGCTCACAGGCTTTTAATTCCAAAATGGCACTACACCAGTTTGGGTATGTGCCTTTCAAAAGTACAAAAAAGTTAGATGCAAACCTATTTTATTAAATTGTTTAATAAATAAAATGAATAGTGGAACCTTCTCCCAGGGATTGTGGTTTATTGCCTGTGCAGAACTCCCTTTGTAACTAGCCACGAAATCAGACCATCCTTCACCAAGGTACAGGCGCAGACAAGATGGGTACTTAACAGATGTCCTGCTACAGCTGGTCCTGACAGTTGCACACTTCCTTCCTCCATCACTGGCAGCATTCTTGAAAAGTGCCACTTAAAAGCAAGTTCATAGGAACGGTATCAAACTTTTCTCTGCTTCCCCCAAACTGAAAGGTCTACAGTCCCTTTTTCTCTTCTTTTTTCCCCCACTTCTTTAGGAACATCATCTTTAAAACTTCATATTGAAATGCAAATTGGAAGGCTTGCTCTCAAGCCAAATGCCTATTAAAAACCACAACGACAAAAAAAAATCAGCTTTGCACAAAATGCGAATAACCTAAGAAATCTTCACAAAACCTCTACTGTCAAAGATCTAAACATAATTAAGAAAACAGGAGTGTTTAGTGCAGTAAAAAATACAATAGGCTGATGTTCTGTCATCAGAGGAGGTCCTCTTGAAGTTCAAACATGAGGTGAATAACTCAGCATTTTGACTCCAGCTTTTCCTCTTTCTTGAATGCTGTTTTAATGGATGATGATTACCTAATAATAAAGGCTAGTTTTGTATTTCTTTTTTTATTAGACTGACCAAAACAAAGGCAATTTTTTTTCTCTCTTGATCCACATCTGCTTTTACTGATACCTACAAGTCTTGGCTTATATTCACCTTCAGACATCATGCTGGAAATTCTCTGCACACCTCCTAATTAATTTGACTTTTTAAGAAAAACTTTTGTGCCTGGATAATATATTCTTTTGAAATCACTTTGTTCCTTCAGTACAGATCAAAATTTCCACAAACTTCTTCCCCACTTCTCCTATTTTTCCATCACTGCATTCTTCCATGAGAATACCTTTGCTTAGAGGATCCAGGGATTCTCCTGTCCCATGGCTTACATTCTAGATACCTACTTTAATAACAGCTGGGTGCAGTTTTATCCAAGTCACCATTTAAAAGAAATATCTCAAAAGAAAATCTGACCTGTAAGCCTGTATTTTCACAGTGTTGTAGCAGGATTCTCTTTTTACACTAATGTATCAAGTACAGCATTTCCTATTCAACATTTAAAAGTAAATGGAAATTTGCAACGGTAACCAAAAGAAATACACACCTAAATTGCTTGACATTTTCCAGTATGCTAATTATCATGCCACATACAAATATGCATTATTAACAATTAATTTATAGTTCCAACTAGAACTGAGGCAAAATACAAAATAAAACAAGCTAAGGCAGCATACTGCATCTGCAAGGGTTTGAGATTTTGGCTTTTGGGGTTTCTTTTGGGGGGGTGGGTTTTGTTTGGTTGGTTTTTTTGTTTGTTTCAGGGTTTTTTTGGTGGTGGGGGTTTTTTTTTGGTTTTTTTTTTTTTTTTCCTCTTCATGAAAAGGTCAACCTTCAGTTTAAATAAATATAAAAATAAGCCTTCAGTACACTGTGTACTGATGAGCCAGCCAAAAGAGTAACAATTTTGCTGATAAGTTAATAGTTCTAGATTCACCAGCCTGGCATATCTTTGAGAGAACACAAAGACAATGTGGAATCAATACTTTTAAAATACATCTCCATAAATAACATTTACATCTCAATGTGAGATACTTTACAATATCTCAAGAGTCAGCTATAATTTGTATTTGTCTTTATTTCTCTTAACTTTCCTAACCAGGATCACCTAAAATACGTATTTTACTAAAACCCATTTAAAAGAAATTTGTGTGGGTATGAAGACTCTCTTGTCATTATAAATCAGAATATATGACATTACACAGAAGCAGCCCAATAAGTTAACACTGAAATACCATACTTCACATATACCATTTTCTAACTTGAATTATCAGAGGAAAAATAATACACTGCCTTTCAGTATATAACATTTCATGTATGCAAAAGATTTTCTGCTTTTTAACTATTTTTATAACTTAAGTGGTTATTACATTTTCCCTTAGTATATTTCAAAAAATAAGGGCTTGTGTAATGTTGCACTAACTAGAAGAAAATGAGAATAAACTTCCTTCCAATTAGCCTTTCATATACCATTTCCCAATTCTTTTTATAGTATATTTTTATATGAACAGAACCACAAAAAGCACTGAAAAGACAGGTCAGCTAAAAACTGGTTCTGTGTGATCAGCCTAACAGCAGTTCTGTTTAATACCAGGCAGACTTTAAAATAGATCTTTATTTACTAGTTGGAAAAAAAACAATAATTTGAACTGGATATCTGGAAATCAATCCCACATTACTAAAATAGCTTCTGAAACATTATTTAAAAATAAATTGATAGTTAAGTATAAAAGCCTAGCCCTGCCACACTTCAAGGTTAAACTTTACCTGTTATGAGCATAGGTCACTACAGTTTTTAAGTGATTGATTTGTACTTTATATACACCTAGATTATTATTAACTAGCACCTCAATCAGAAGTTCAGGTTCTATTTTACAATGGTTATTTACACAAAGAAACATGGGATCAATGCAATAGCCTAAAACCAAAGTGCTGTGTGGGACTCAATACTAAAACCAATGTAAATAAATTAAAATAGTACAGACAAGGTTTATAAATTAATAAATTCTACAGCATACGGAACATACACAAAACAACTCCACAAAAACATGAATGTGATCGTAAATTGATAAATAAACAGTATGTTAAATAGTAGAATCTCCATAAAATAGTGAAGTATTGTCTCCATTTTGAACATTGGAGGCAAGCACTATTAACAGCTAGGAATTCTCTTATGTAAAATACTAGAACTCTCCTGAGTCCTGTTTGTGAATTAAAAGGCTTACGTTATTTATCTTGTGGTCATTTTTTTCTCCTCCAACATAGCTTAGCATCCTTTTGCTTCTGCACAGTATAATTAAAACACAACACAGTGCTATTCTTTAACCAGGGCCAGCTCTACACAGACATGAAAACACACAAAAGATTTAAGGCAACATCATAATATTGGAGTTGAATTATGCCAGCAAGAATGCTTTTGCTCGAAGCTTAAAAACTTCTTTAAATTAAGTACTGATTTTCATTCTTTGGGACTTCTTCTGTCACTGACTCTATTACCCACAGCTCGGATACGATTTTAAATTTTTTCCCAAATCTTCTCCTGAGTTTCTTTATCTCTTTCACCCGTGAGTGATCTTCTCCTATAACAACATGGGAGACACTCTCTTCAAGGTGAGAGACTACTGTTGCACCATAAAAACGCAGCTCCAAAGCTCTAATTGATAGTGTTGTTCCACGGATTTTGGTTCTGGGCTCATTAACAACAGCATAGCAGTCCACATAAATAATGTTTCCTCTGAATATACTGAGCTGACAGCTGTTCCATGAGTAACGTTCTTCTAACTCTGCAATCACGTCCAAAGGCATAACCTTATTGGCTTTCATTCTTGAGAACACTTCCTTGAGTTGGGTAACATCTGTGTCTGCTGTGTAGCTGTCTCCATAACAATCATACTCACGAGCAAAATGTTCTTTTGTGTCAGGAGACATGTGAATCATAAAGGCTGGCTGCCAAGGCACCAGCATTTTGGTTTGAAAACACTGAAGAAGCCACTCTGCCCTCACCACATCATATTTGTTGGAAGCAATGATGTTCTTCACTCTGACATTCTCAGCTCCTACAATGACACAGTAAGTCTCTGGCCCTGGGTTCTGTACCACGCTGCCACCCCATTCGGCTATTCTGCTTTCCAGTTCAGGCTTTGAGTTGTTTTCCGTTCCTGTCATAACACAAAATTCAACATCTTCAAATACATTTGAAATCTTGTTAACACTAGAAAGATCAGGAGCTTTAAACTGCTCAGCTATTCCAATTATCTTTTTCACCTTTGATACAGTTTTCCTTTTTTTCTCTTGTGGCTCATAATCATCTACATGAAGGTGCCTAGATGCCAGCTTCCCTTCTGCTTTGCTCCTGAGATCTGCTAACATGTCTGAAGTCATGCACTCATACCATTCTTTGTCCTCTCTTATCTTCTCAATTCGGGGGAATCTCAAAGTACAGTCAGTTTTGTACATATCACTGTTAACAATCTCAGCTGCCTTGATCTGAACGATGACAGAGTTGCAAGGTTCAATGTACATTTCAGGTTTTTCAATTCCACACAAAATGTTACAGGGAGGGTCCTTCCTATGGTAGGGCTTCCAGTGTTTAGCCAGTTTCAAACCTAGGTCATACAACTCCTTCATAGTATAGCCAGAGCCAACACGACAAATGGTGTGGAAAATGGTAGGTTTTTCATTCGGACGGGGTGTCTCTGCAATAGCACACAGAAAATGAGACATCATCCCACCACGTGAGCCCTTCCCCCAGTAGCCACCAACAATTAAAAGGTCCAGTTCATCCATCAGCCCACTGACATATTCTGGCTTGATTTTTAACCAGCCTTCCCCACGTTTGTCAGGTTTGTAGGTGGACATAGGGTCTTTCACCATAATCCCTTCCTCTCTGTTGTCTATTGCTTCATTTAAAGCATCAATTACTTCTTTTCTTGTTCTGGCATTTCTTTTATGGATAACATGTATCCTGCCTGTTACTGGTGTAAATACACTATTTAAGATTTCATACCTTTTGCTTAGTACTTCATGCCCCAACTTCTGATCATTAACCATCAATACATCAAATATACAGAAGCAAGTCTGCAGATCAGAGTCCTCCATCATTCTTTTTATGTCAAACCTGTTTCCTTTTTGCATAAAGGTTTGTGTCTCAGGATTGTAAGCCATCATTTCACCATCGAGAATACAATTTTGTATATTGTTCTTAAATGCATTATGAATAAATGGTGTTAATGAACCATCAAGGGGGGAAGCACCAAACTGCTGAGTATAGTCAAATCCATTTCGGGAAAAATATTTATATACATCTCCATCTTTGTGCATCTGTATACGTTCACCGTCCAGCTTAGTTTCTATGTAGAATGTCTGATTATTCATTTGTTTCTCAATTTGCTGGACATCAGCAATAGCAGCAAGCATTGGCTTAAAGGCAGAAAACAACGTGATAGAAACATCGCTAAGTGAGACAGAGGGATCATGCAGTTGTCTGCAAACTTTTTCCAAATCAGTTGTGACATTGTGCAACTCAACAGCATCAGGATGAAAAATGGAAAATATAGTTTGTTGACTGACACCAAGCTTTAGATCCTTTATAATCATCCGGATAAGCCACTTTTGCTCCAGTGCTGTGCTCTGGGTAATCAACTGGAGAAGACTTTTCTTTAATAGACCCTTGTTTTTAGCAACATTATTGTTAGCTATTGCATCTAAGTGTTCATTAACTTGTTCTATTGTCAGCCTGCCCTGTTTTGGGCTTCTAGGTTTCAACACAAAGTATGCAATCATTGCAAAATCTCCAGCGTCCCCACGTGAGCCAGCAGGTGTTCTGTAATTTAAAAGCTTTGCAGCATCTTTTCCATCTTTTGGTAAATGAAGCAGTTCAATGTACAGCTTTGCAAGCATTGTTTCTTTAATTCCATAAGCCATCCTCTCTCTTTCCAACTGTGGAAGAATAAGTCGCATAGCTGGATAAAAAGAATCTGTGACATCTTTCTCCTTTTGATGAAGAGCACCATGGAACTTCCTCCAGGAATCCAGAAACTCCTTGAAATACTTGGTTTTGTCTGGACGAGATTTACACGTCTGTATCCGCTCCAGAGTAGAACACAGATCTGCGAAAGGCACATGAGAGGCCACGGTTCTTTTAGGAGAAGGCTGTGAAGCAGTCGCAGAAGCCATCAGAGTCTGTTTTTCACTAAGAACAACAACAACAAAATATTTTTAGAGAAAGAGCCAGTGTGTTATTTTGTCTTGAATAAAAAATAAAGATATATCTATATCTCTATATATATCTATATATATAGCTATATCTAATTAGGATTTACTGATTTTCTCATTTTGCTAATTAGGATGTAGCCGT
>NW_009938427.1:0-6073 GCF_000696875.1 Nestor notabilis | reverse complement strand
CTTGGGCCCCCCTACCCTCTAGGACTATATCATGATTCAGTTGTGTAGTTAAGTCTCCAGCTGGATCACAATAGAAGTTATTTGAAGTACACCTGAGTTAAACAATGAATGCAGTCAAGCAGTTACTAATTCTCCTCTATCTTTGGCATCATATCTTCTTTTAAAGGTATGAAAGAAAAGCTGAGTTGTCCAAAATACTCTGAACACTTGAACAAACCAAACTTGGGACAATCTTGCTTTCTCAGACAAGATAACCAAGCAGAAGGTTCAGAGTCAAAAGTAATGTGCAGAAATACAGAAATACCTCTTATTAATATTCCCATGTTTAGATAAAGCTTTCAAGCTTTATCCCTGTCTGCTGTTCTGCTGCTGTCAGAAGAAAATGCAGCCTTCATAAGGAACCAAGGAAGGTAAGAGGAAAGCAGACTGGCAAGCTGTAAGCATGATGGAGAAAACTCAGGAGTCAAGATAATCACTTTTCCCCTTACCCCTCCAACTTGTGTCTGAGTTCAGTTTTGGACAACTCATTTACTCACATCCCTCTCCTCTCCATCCCCTACTTCCACCAAAAATTTGATATTCAAGTGTTGAACCCAAGCACTGGAGTTACCCACTCTTTTGAGCCAAGTATTTGAAATGAGATAGATTTTACAAGTTGGGTTGTTCTTAGACACATTTTGACATCCCAGACCTTGGGCACCAAACCTTGGTAATCATGGCAATTCTGAGCAGACAATGGTGAGCTCTGGCTCACTATTACAAGCAAAAAAGATGAAAGTGAAGAAGGTCTGTAGCTGCTCTATGCTCGTGTTCTCTGAGTGCTAGCTGTCATAATGCATTGCTGCCAGGAGGATGAAGCAAAAGGAGCTCAAGGAAGGGACAAGACTGGAGGTAGAAATGGGAGGATGGCTCTCTCGAAAGTAACTCCCTTAGAAAAGTTCTTACTTAGGGAGCCCCTAAAGAACGGATTAATAAGAGACTGATTGCCAGGAAAGTTTATGTGTATTTTATACAAGCTCCATCATCCCTTCCAACCTATTTTTCTATGACTCTATGACCTTACTTACTGAGTGATCTCTGGCTTTCCAGCTATGATTGTATTACAGCTGAAACACTGAGAGAAGGCTTTGGGTAAAAGGTGGTTGAAAAGAAACAAAACCTGAACAGGCACATGGTGAAAGAGATAGACTGTTGTTAACAAAGAACTGGAAAAACTTTGCAATTTATGCCATCAAGGGACCTCTGCTGACGCTGCCACTGAACACTTACCTTAATAGATCTTAGCAACTGATAAAAATTCATTCACAAGGAACCTTTCCCCCAAATCTAAGAGAGAGCATGCCTGAATGAAAGATGTCTCAAGAATTTAACAAGAGGCATTCTCAAAGAAGCTACCGAAAAACCCCTGTTAGTGTGGAAATAACACTCAGCCAGACATAGCAGGATGCTGACAGCAGACTACTCCAGGAACAAGAGAAAAGTGGAAGTGGAACTTTCCAAACTTAAAAGACAGAAAAAAACCCAACCTGCAAAACCTCAGTCATTTTGATATGTGATGGAGAAGCACATTCCCCAGGATGACAGGCTTTAAATTAACATATTCACTGTATGAAATTATCTTTGCTCAGTGGCTCTTTGAATGCAGCACAGAAGATAAACAACATGCCCAGTGCAGTCAGCATTCAGAAACTAGGCAATCATGCAAGTGCAGATACCTAGCCAGTACAGCTATTTTATCATGTCTTTAAATCAAACCCAGAGTAACAGCATGAAAGAAAACCACCCATAACGGCACAGCTAATTATTCCTGGCTGCAGCAGACTGTGACAAGCAGGTTGTGAGACAATAGTTCCCTTTTAATTGAATAGTCAAAGCGACAAGGCTGAAAAATTCTTATATTCAGAAAGTATCAGCAATCAAATACCACCTGCCGTTCTCACATTGTGTTCACATGTGTGCTAAGCAAGCACAATGGCTGTCACTTTGAATTACTAGGTTTGAACATCTTCATACACAAAGTACTGAACAAGGAAAAGTGGTGTCAGATCCCCGAGTTTCAGAAACCAGCAGGCTGGTTTTTCAGAAGTATTTACACCAAACTCTGAAGGCTTCTTCATACTTCCTTAGTTGTTGCATGTACAAATGCAAACATCAATTCTGCCTTCTGTATGCACGTACAGAACTTATTGAGACGGCCAGACCAGCGTCAGTCACATGGAAACTGTACCACATGTTTCAAAGATTTTGAATAAAGTAGGTCCTTAACATTTCCTCATTAGAAGAAACATAGCTTCAAAGATGCAGCCTGCCTCATCTTACAGAAGTGAAATTCAGGGGTGACTGTATGTGGAGGTCTACACAACCACACACACAGACTGTGACTCAGAAAGCTCACGTTCTGCAGAACCTAAATCCAAGTAACATCCTTTCCCTCCTGTGCAGCACATGTCTCCATTTCTTCTTTCAGTTTATGTAGAACAGAGAATAAAGGTTAAGATTTGGGCTGGGTTTTTTGTTTTGTTTGAAAACACCTAAAACAACAGGGAGCCATAATAATATTCCCCAGAAAGCAAAATCTTCTTTTGGCATTCACACCTAGATTTATTTTTGCTTTTTTAGAGGAAAAGAACAATGTCAGACAAGTGATGTAGTAAGTATTTTTCCTGTTGCTTAAGCACATCTTAAATGCCTTGAGGGGAGAACATGTTAAGTACAGACAACATCCCTTCTGTTGCTTGGTGCTTACCTGGTAACCAGCAGTGAAGCAGCCCCCAGACTCTGCTTCCAACAGGGAGTATATAAAGCTGTATGCATGGTCTGCCCTCTTTGCTGAAAGCACAGATCTGTATCTCTTCTGCTCTACCATGAACTAGTTACTTCTGGAAATCAGCAGTAATCAGTCTCCTCCTGAAACAGAGGAGCTGCAGTGGCCTCATACTGAGATCAGGGACTACATCTTAAGTTCAGAAGAGACTGCCATGGACTGATGGGGTCAAAAGAAACACCTTCTCCTCTACAGCTCTTGGGAAACCTTTGCTGGCTCCACATGTCACACCTTAGATCTGCTTTCAGAAAAAGCCAATCCCTTAGCGGCAGATGAAACCCTCAAAAGTTCAAAATTCAAATCATGTACTTCAAAATTCAAATCATGTAGCTCGATGACTCCATCTTTTTCTAATAATAGATTAAACAGAACAAAACCTTCACAATAACCACAGGGTATGGGAACTGCAAATTTCAGTAATGTTGAAAAGTAGTATCAGGTCAAGACACATGCTTTGAAGAATGTACTTATCAGATGGGAATTAATGTCCACAGCAAACTACCTCAGAAGAGGCAGGTTTGAGTTGAATTTTTAGGTAGAGAAAAAAGTTCCAGCAGAAGTATCTTCAGGCCTTCTCAGAGCACACCAAACCTCACCAAATCAGCTGCACTCCTGCGAATCACTGCAGTATACTGATCAGGCACGAAGCTGCCAAATTTTATTAAACTTACCCAGTGAGATACAGCATCTTTTCAAAGGCTACCTGAATTTAAATCTCTTAAATTTGAAAACAAAGACAACAACAACAAAACAAGCCTTTGAAAGGTAAAATGTATACCATGAGTATACACAGTACCTTAGAATTACTTTGTAAAAGTTCTGTCAAATATTCTTCCAATCTCCGCTGAAGCTAGCCACCACCACTCTCAAATACTCTGATTAACTAGAGATTGGAAATATTTCCCCTTCTCCTAAATCGAGTGTCTACCACCATCAGCTGGAAGGTGTCTGTCAGCAACCCCAGGTACTGCTGAGAAATGCAAACAGGCTGATGCACAGCCAACATGCCTTTTTTCATTTTGTTTTCCAATGCTAAAGATCATGCGCTGTACATAGCGTCATTGTGGGAGGTTTATCTTTTACTGACTTACCTTTTACAGAAGGTGTTTTTTGGGCAAGGGGAAGGCTAGGCATTTTTGGTAAATACCTAATGTATAAAATGTAAAATTAATATCCATGCATCTCTCAGGTACTTCTGTTTGCTATGCCTAATCTCAGCACAAGCCTTAATGCAAGGGGAAAAAAGCTGATGGCCTTTGTGACAACGGGGGTAAAAAAACTGGAAGAAGTGATGATTTAATTGCTTTATTCTGGTACAAGCTGCCAAACCTCAGAGCACCTGATAAAAGCATGCAGACTCTCTGCTGAAGGGGAATGAGAATCAGCAACAGAAACAAGATTGCTTTCCCCTCCCTCACCTTTCATGTATCTTGCTTTGTCTCTGGGAAAGCTGGGTCAGACTCCAACAACAGGGCAGTGAGCTCAGCCCTAACCTCTCTCCATTACCTATTTTTATTTTCTCTCTCTCTCCTTGCCACTCCCAACCAAGAAAGAAAAGTTATTACCTTCTTTAAACTGGTTTGACCAGATGTCAAACAGATGTGTCATGAGGCAGCCAGGAGTGGGGAGGGTGAGAAGGCAGGGAAAAACAAACCATCTGGGGCCACAGGATACAGTTAAGGAACAAACTATACTCAGTAACAGACATTTGAAATGTTTCCATTCTTCAAAATAATTTAAATTTAAAATCTTTTTAACCTGCAGTCCTAGATACTCTTAGAAGGAAAAGCACTGTTTGGAACAACTGCAGCAGAGCAAGTGCTATACTGAATGCCTTATATCAGTTCATGGCATGTTTTAGCAATACTCACGTTTCTATGCATCATTTCTCACATATTTCTCATGTCTACACATAATACTCACTCTTCCCAGCTCTTTATCTTCAAGTGCCAGCACCCCGGTGCTTTCTGTAAAGAGCTTTACTTTGACAACAGGCCTGGGGTGAGTAGTGGTGAAATCCCCTTGAGTTCCCCACCTGCAACAAATAACAAAACAGAATTTAACTGGGGCTGAGGACAGGCCTGAGAGTGATAAGACTGTAATCTTTTGTACAGAGTATTTATTAATGCACTCCTAGAACTTAAATTCCAAACTTCTAGGGGGAGGGGGTGGGATAGAGAGGGCAGGTATATATTTGAGCATCCAAGATTAAATATCTACATGGGAAAACTGGCTTTTCTCTGTAATAAGCCAAACCAGTTTTTTTCTGTATGACTTTTGCCATAAAAATCATAGATTAGTTAATGACAAAACCCAAGGAATTGAAATTACATCCTCATAGGGAAAAACAGAGCCAAGCAGAAAGCGAAAAAAAAAAGAGATCTTTGTTCTATTCAACATCCCCGGCAGTGTTCAAGGCCAGGTTGGACAGAGCCTTGGGTGACATGGTCCAGGATGAGGTGTCCCTGCTCATGGCAGGGGGGTTGGAACAGGACGATCCTAAGGTGCTTTCCAACCCTAACTATTCTATGATTCTATATGATTCTATGTTCACTATCTTGTGCATACAGGTCAAATTAACTCAGCAAAGAATCATCTCCCAATTCCAAAAAAAATACGTTTAACTTTAGGTTACCAAACTACACAGAAATTAAGAGACTTGATCAGAGAAAACCTTACGTTTTATGAGATGTTACAACTTAGTACAAGCATGTAGGAAAAATGTAAACACAAACACAAAAAATTGGAGAAAACATGTTATTTATGAGAGTGACTACAGCTCTGCATGACAATTATTGCCACAAGGCTTCATGCTTTTAGAGAACCTAAATAAGGCAAACAAACTTGTAGCTATTCATTTCTTATCTCAGTTAAGACACTTGTTTTGTCAGCAAATTAGATTGCAACTTCCTCCGACAAGCTATTCCATTTCCCTAAAGAAGTGCATGGTACTCATTGCATTGATGACACTAATTCTGATTATGCTACTAGGCACAACCAAAACGCAAAAAAAAGTAAGTGCAGCTCCAGTTTCTCTCCTTTTTTTCCACTAGAGACATTACGATTAGCAAAAACTAAAGAAACAGGGAAAAGAGGTGGCCTGAAAAGTAATCTCTGTAAAAGTATGTACTACACAAGCTAAAATCTCAGAGCCTCGATTACAAAAAGCAGTATTTTTATTTTACATTCAAGAATGATTTACAGTGTCTGCATTGTTGGAAAATCACAGAATCATAGAATAGTTAGGGT
>NW_009938426.1:0-13850 GCF_000696875.1 Nestor notabilis | reverse complement strand
TTAAAATTATTATTATATTTTTTACAATTTTCTCTTTGGAAGGACGGGCGTGCAGGGGACAGGTTAGGCTTCACCTCCTCTCTCGGGAAGTCGCCCTTTCACTAGGGGGTTCCAAAGTCTTTTGGTATCTGTTAATGCCCGGAACTAATGATCCAGGTATAGCTCTAGATAATACTGCAGCTTTAATTCATAATAAAAGGCTTAAAGAACGTTATTTTCAACTTTTCCTTCCATTGGTCTGAAAATCCCTTACACGTGCTCACCTTACCTCAGCGCTTCGCTACTTCTCGTGTTCTTTCAGCCTCAAGTCGGAGTCGGGTTTTTGGTTTCCCTTTAACTTCCCCTCCCTCCCCTCTTCACAAACTTCCACTATTTGTCGTTGTCTTGTTTTGTTCCTCCCCTCCCCCGGCTAACTTTTCTCCATAGCACCCATTTTATCTCGCTGTTGTCTGTTTTTCTCAACAGTTGTGCTTTTAAATTGCTACAGAGTGGCCATTCTGTCGCCTGTAATAGGGATAAATTGACTATGATCTTCTTACCCTATCTCTTACAAGACTTGCATGTGGGATTTCTATAGGCGCTGTGAATTGCTGTATGGTAAATGCCAGTGTCTGTGCAGAATGCTCACTTTTGAGAACAAAAAAACTATAAAGTTGTTGCGCTTTAAATAATCTCAGAACCTGTTCTTACTAACGGCCTTTAGAGTCACAGAATTGTAGAATCAAATAGGTTAGAAAAGATTTTTAAGATCATTATGTCCAACCATTTAGGCAGGTTGGGTATATGTAGGGCTAAAAAAAAAAATGCTGGTTCAAGCCTCTTTTGATACTTCTAAGTATTAAACATCTCAGTTTTATGAGAGTTGACATCAAAGGTACTTAGTCCTGCAAAGACTTCTGCTTGTGTGTAACTTTATTCGCTGTCCAGTCCTGTTGGCTTCAATGCCATTACATCTGATGTGTAGCCTTCCACCAAAGGCCACTGCCTCTCTAGGTCTGCTGCTGTACTAGTAAAGTCATTAAGAGTTTTGTTGTCAATTTTGCTTGTTTAAAATACAGCATAGATCTCTCTATATATCTGTTTGTATATAAAGTCACAGCCTTGCTTAGTTCTTCCAAGAATCAAAGCTGAAAGTCTTACTTCCGTACATCAAGTGGTACAAAAATAACTGACTTCTGAGAAAATAGCTTCCTTTTTACCTTTATACCCATTATACACTTTAAGGCTGTAAAGCCTTAATTGTCAAACATGCTTGCTCCAAGAACAGTAGGTTTTGTGTTTATATGAAATAGCAAGCATGCACTTTGTCAGAGATACCTGCCTCATTTTATAATATAAAGAAATGTCTTTTTTAATGACAGCATTATCCTAGTAATGATGACTTCATATAAATTGTTTTAAGCTTTGTTCACTTTTGCCTTTACCTCTCATTCTCCATTATCCTAACTGTCATCCCAAGGAAGCATCGGCAATATTTTCCTTAGACTATGCTGTTGCACATCATAGATCTTTTGAAGAGGAACGAGTGAACTTTTCTTTCAGTACAGAAATATACCTGTGTGTTTAAAAGTACTCAAGTGAAAGCCAACAAGCTCAGGTGTGTTTTATATAGGTGGGAAAAGTTTCTTACGACAAAATTCTATACAACTACTATTTCTCTGTTTTGTTGTAGTTCAGTTTTCCACTGGTGTTCCTTGTACTTACTGAATGCCCCAGCAGTGTGGTGATACAGATGCAAAGCAAGTGCATGTAGGACAGCTGAATACCATCTCTCCTACTCTACTGCACACCTCTTTGCATGGCACCTTACTAACCTGTACAGTGACACAAAGTGTTCAGATTAAGAGTTCAGCTTTGTGGTTGTATTTTTGTTTCAATTTATGTCATGTGAGAAATGCTAAAAGCTCACAGACAGTTGGAAAATGCTGTACGTAGTTACAGTGCTAGAAATCCATCACTTAACTGTAGTTAGTCCAGGAGTGAGGAATGAAATCCTAGCTCGGCTGCAGACAACCAGAGGTATGCTGCCAACGTCAGTAGCACCAGGGTTTCTTTTTTTGTGGAACTATGAGCATTTGCTCTCCCTGATAGGTTACTGTATTGATGAAGTGTCTTCTAGCACTTGTCCTCAGATGTGAACATTTCAATTACTAAATGGAAAACTTCTCACACAAATACATAGTTTTACTGTACTGATTTCAAATAAAATTTCTAATATGTAATATTCTAGGGGTCTTGGTACAGCTTTACTTTTCTCTTGGGCAGTTCAAGAACATCTGAGCAAACAAAATTCCATGATCCCAAAAGATCCACAATCTTTGGTATCTCACTGGAAAAAGCAAGTAAATCAAGTAGGAGTCGATTATGACTTTTCCTGACAAAATTCAATAGCAAGTAATTGCTTTTTGTCTTATTTCAGAGGAGGAAATTGTACCAAGAAATGCAAAAGCAAAAATTCTGTAAAGAAAGAAATAAAAAAAATCAGTACTCAAACCACCATCTGTTCCATTTCCACTATTCTCTCTATCTGTATTAACAGTGAGTTAGTTTTGTGTGGTTTTGCATGTCATATGTGGTAGTATTTTCCTAATAAACTGACAAACCTGTCTGTTCATCTGTATGTGACCCCAAAAGCTAAGGAAATAAGGTTTACTGCTTGTTTCATTCTAAACATGATAAATTTAGCTTATCAAGTTGAACATTCATCTCCTAATGGAAAAACTTTCATTTTTATTTAGGTTTGGGTCTCTTTTGTAAGTAAATATAGGGAAAAAGGACCAATCAGCTCATGCCAGTCACCTCCCTGGGGAGCAGTGCTGGACTAAATGTATTTAAATAACTGCAAGTTTTAGAAACTAAAGATGGAAGCAGATACAAAGGATCAGGTGCTCAAGATTAGCTTCTAAAAGAGAGTTACTGAAAATTTGTCTGTTTGGGAAAAAGCAATGACAGTATCTCTGCTATGTCTCATTTGTTCACTTTCTGAAAACGTACCTACCAAAACTTAAAAAATACACCCCTTAATCAGATTGTGTTGGTTAGAAGATGAGCTGTTACACAGTTTGTCTTTGTAACAACCATTTTTACCTTATACCTTCATGAAAACCTTGATAAAGGAGTGTTGGCAGAAACAAAAATGATCATATGAGAGATGAAAAAAAAATCCTCAACAAAACGTACATCTGCTGTATTCTATTTCTTCCAGAATAATTAAAAGACTAGTCTTGGTTTTTAAAGAGAAAGAAAATCTGCATTTTGAGAATCAGTGAACATAACATATTCTCTGACACTCTTGGAATTATGAATAATAAGAAACAAAGCAAGCTTTGGACACTGCAGCTGAAAACATGTGCTGATATAGTGGAAGAGCCAAAAGAGAAAAAAAATACTGTCTTTAAATGCTGGAAAGCAGGTTGCTGCTTCTCATCCACTACATAACAGTTCTTACAATACATCAATTTTGAAGCAGCACCTTTTCAATAGCAACAAAACTTTCATTTTCACTGCAGGATGCCACAGGCAAACCAGAGTTTGAAATATGTATGCCAGTCACATGCAAACACACTACAATGTGCTGGAAAGCTGCCACTTGTTTATGATTTCCCATCTTGTATATGGCACGGTCTCAACTATTCAAAGCAGAGCTAATATTTTTTTCCATATGTATCAAAATAACTCTGGCCTTTCTATTTATCTGCACATGTAAGCCCTCTCTCCCCCCACCCTCTCCTTTCTATCGAGGTCTATGCTGTAAAGATTTGCAGGTGAGAAGCAACTGTACAATAGTTTTAGCCTCCCTACCAGTGGTTACTCAAATGCTATTTCTCCCCTCATGTACTATGAATCATTCTGTTTAGTGAATAAAGATAGGGAAAAAGCAAAGGGAGAAAGGATTTGAAGGGGGCTGTGCTGTTGTGATACACACCCTGAGCAATATGGTATACGAACGCATGTACACTGCAGAGACAGCATCACTTTTAGTGCAAGGCTTTGGTTCCTTCATTTTCACTCTGCTGCAGCCTACATCCCGTCTTCAAATCCTCACTGATACAATGTCAACTTTACTTCCCACATACATCTCAAATAGGAATATGGTCATACTCTACAGTGGAGGAATACTCGTCTATTGGTCACTCTTTGCCATGGCAGTGATTTAAAATAAACACATGCCTCTCAACAAATCTTCATGTTTTCCTAGTAAAATACGAGATCTGTTTGAAAAGGATCTAAAATTCACTTGTCCATCACATTTATATTTTAACACCTACATGCTGTAGATAGAGACTTCAGTCCATTAATCTTTCTAGAACGATGCTCTCCTGACAAAGCAGTTTCACTGTGACAAACTGGAATTGTTTTCAGAGCAATATCAGTTCTTTTCCTTAGTGGCCCCATGGCTAAGAGAAAATATTTGGCATAACCCTGAGAGTTTATTTAGCTTACAGAAGACTGTCAATCCACTTTCAAACCAAAATGATGGCTTGTCAATTAGTAATTTAGCATTCAGTACTAATCTAAGGTCCTGCATGCAAAACAGCTGAACAGACTTCTCCAGCAATGAGGACCATGACCTCTGTTCATTTACTCACTTGTCACAATAAAATTCTCTTGAACAACAGAATATTTAATATTGAAAGAGTGACAACACACAAATGCATTGCAGACAGGCCACCAGCTATGGCACTTTGGTATAGTGTCTCAGGATTTTGGTACAAGCCTATGAATTTCTAAGTATTCCTCATGCATTTCCAAGTTCCTACTTACATACACAGCTGATCCTGCCTGATCTGCGCCTTATATCACAATCCAACCACCTGCAAAACTTTATACACTGAAATAGAAATGAGCAGGGCTTTGGCTGAGCATCATACATACACATACAGGCACCCACAGGAGGCTGGTGGGCATTTATGGAGGTGGAAGGCTCTGTAGTCTGTATTTTATCCCTGGACTTTCATAAAAAACACTTCCCTTTGCATACAACCCTTGGGCACCAGGTTGCCTATGCCCAAAAACAAGACTGTAAAACATGTTTTCAGACAATGAGGATGAAGAACCTCAGATGGAAAAGTTTTATGCACTGTTCCTGAAATACTGCATTCGATGTAACACTGTTCAAGACGTGCAACCGAGGAGGAGGAGGAGCGTTTTTAAGGAAGGCTGGGATAGTTCCTCCTGCCAATCTCTTGGTAAATGACCTGTCAGTTTGATTCAAGCGCCCTTCCTGCGACACCCAGGCTGGGGCGGGAGGAAGGGATGGGGAGAAAGGAGGGGAGGGAGGAGAAATTGCTCGGCAGAAGTATTTTTAATGACCCCCAGGGAGGAGTCAGCATGGCGCGGGATGATGTGTTGTATGCAGTGGGCAGGCAGCCTTCCTCCCTTTCCTCCTGCTCTTCCTCCAGGTCGGGGCTGCATGACACCACCTCGGCTGCTCCCTGAGCAAATCCCTGTGCCCCTGCTTTTCCTAAAAGCAGCCCCCAAAAGCACAGTTAATAAGCGAGGAGGTAGTGACTGCCCGACTCAGTGGAACCCGGCTCATAGTTTCTGTCAGGAGGATTAAAAAAACAAGCCCCCAAACAAAAAAATAGCTGAAGAAAACCTGGGACTCGATGGAAACAGCCTTTCCATGGGTGGACTTCCAGCCAAAGGAGGCTGAGGGTGAAACCCGGGCAGGGGGCCTTACGTGTGCTAACGTACAATCTCAGCATTATGATTTTTTTTAAGGCTTCCTTTGTCTGTTGGATTCTTCTCCCTTTTCTTTCTCTTTCCGTTTTTTTTTTTTTTTTTGACAACTTCCTGCCTGCTTGTCATTAGAAGTAAGAATGTATTCCTTTCTCTCTATCAGATCTCTGTTAATTAGCCATTGCTGCAGCAGGCTCAAGGATTTAAATTCAAAGTGAAACTCATTCTAATCAAAACTGCAGCAAACTGGGGGTTTTGTTTGACTTTAACCTGAAAGTCAGTTATTGTATCACTGATGTACATACCACATTACCAGCTGAGTGCTTTCAGCATCCCTCTATCAGTGTGAAATATTTAATCGGCACAAGGATCCAATCAGCACAGCAGAGGGGAATCTAGTGTGTGCATTAATTTACTTTCAGTTGAAAAGCAGTAAAGCAGGTCAGAAACATATAACCTTCTCCCTTCCCCCCCTCCGCTTTCCCCTCCCAAACAAATACACAGCACATCAGAAGAGTTTTGGCGGCGGGGGAGGGAATGAAAGCTACCCTGTATGAATCCAGATTGGAGAGTCAGACAATAAATTAGTCATTCCTGCCAAAGAATGACAAACACTGCCTGGAACAGAAGAGGGGAACAACCCCCTCCTCTAAACATACCCCCTCAAAATCTCCTCTCAAATTAATTATGTTGGGTAATTGTTTGTTTTTTAATCTTTGATTCTTTTAAGCTAGAAAGATGGCTGAATGATTACCCATTCTGTGTATGACATTAATTAGAAGAAAAGCAAATGCCAGGAAGTAATGAAACAGTCTTTCTATTAAGGTGCAATGGCTTTGGATTTTCTGACCAGCCCTGTTCTCCAGGAAAGGCTTCCATTAACGTTATTGCTATTAAAAATCTGTTTCAGAAGCACTCCCAAGCTCTTCTACACATCAGCAATTTTATATATCGCAGAAGCATACTGCAGCATACAAAAGCTGAACTTTTTCCGCTACCAAATCTACCCTTGTCTTTCTCACTTATTCTCTGAAGACAATCACGTTCCTTATCTCCTTGATACCGTAACAAGAATATCGACATGCAGTTTTCTTTCACAAAGGATCATTTACAACATGAACGTTACATGAACAAAGTTGTACAACCGTGCAAGCAAAGCCATTGCACAGAAATGCAATAACAGGCAACGATTAAAGTTCCACCACAAAACCCCACCCCAGCTCGTCAGTCTGATGTGGCCAAAACTCTCCGCTTGGCTACTTTCCAAGACAGGGCAGCAATGAAGAATTAGCAGATGTATGTAAAGAGAGAATTTTCCAAACTGGTAAACACCCTAATAATGGTAACAGTGGGCTTGGAAAGCATATATTCACTCAAATGCAATTAGCCTTTAATTTCTAAAACCATTAAACAGCTTGCTGACTGAAAAAACCAACACGTTTTCAACTGTATTGCTAACTGACAATCCACTCATCAAAGCTCAGAATTATCTGCTTAGTGACTTGTAAACAGCAGTTTTTAACTAACAAGGAGTAGGGGGGGAAGAGGACAATATTTAATGAGAAAAGTCAGATTCATACTATGGAACATTCTGGAAGTGCCTGTGCATCTTGAAGGAGCAGAGGAGGGGGAGCTAGGGTGGGTTGTTTTTTTTTTAAATAACCTCACAAATAATCCCTCCTCCTTTCTCTCTCCCAAACCATGTCAATGATCAAGGAAATGAGAACAAGGCGCTTGATTCACAGCTGACTCTCTCTTCTTGTTACATCAGATCAAGAAGGAGCAGTATAACAGGGGGGGCGATTTCTGCAGGGGAAACAAATCTACAAGCTGGCATTTTGTCTGCTACTCCTATTAATTAGCCACTTTTTCTGTCAGAAACAGAGCTTTTAAAACTTGCAACAGAGTTACATGTGTGCCCACTCCCACAGAAGCTGCATATATGCTTCCAGAACATTAAATATTATGCATGTGGGACAAACCTCTCCCAAGAAAATCTTCATGGAAAGAATAATTGGTTTCCTATTTGATTTGACGGATGGATCTCTATTCTTTCCCTTAATCCCAAGAAACACTGTGTAGTAAACTGCTAACAGTAAGATGCAGCCCACGCTAAAACTCCTGTTAATGACAAGCCTTTGGATGGGGTTCATTGTGCTATGGATCAGGTCCATAGCAGCATGACTGCAGCTCAGTCTGAATGTCTATGAAATGCTTCTTTTAAACCCAAACTTACAACACAGGAAAACTTTGGCTTGATCTCACTTCTAATAAACCAGAAAGCATCCAGGCATCCTCCCGGCAGGTCAGAGGAGGGTTTAAATGGCTCCCTGCTGTGTAACAAGGGTTCTCCCCTAGCCCCAAAGCTGGAGTCTACTTGCCATTAGCAGCTCAAAATTTACATCCTTTTGCTGTTGCCAACTTAAGTTTCCCATGATTTGCCATGTCCTGTGCATTCAAGAGGACTGCATTCATCTGGCTTTATTTGATGGTAGAACCAAAAACAGCTCTCCCCAAACAAACACATAAAACCCGAAACCAGTGTACACCATATAAACACTAATGTGCTTCTAATTTAAGTTTTGAAAAAACAAAGGCAGAGTGATTAAAGGCCAGGCGCATGCAGCTCAGCATATGGAGCCACAGTAAGTGCCCTAGAATAAGTTGAATGTTTCCATTGTGTGAAAGACTCATTCATTATAGCTACAAGATGCAGTAGACATTTGCATTTTTAGAGGGGCATCTTGTCATTTTTAGATAAATCACGGGATCCAGGCCCTTTCTGAATGGCATCAAAGCTTGCATTTCTTGATACCCTGCCTCCTTTTGTTTCAGTTCTCTGCCTCACTATTTTCTTTTCCTCTGCATGAATGTCATTAAAGTTTGCATCCTAGTATGTCTCCAGCCTAAGATGTGAAATTTGAGGGCTTACCTTTTTTGCTTAAAAATATGCTACTTTTTATGATCAAGCAAGGCAAAAAGAGATGCAACTGAATGCAATAAGAAAAATAAACAATAATTGAGTAATTTATTGTGTCCAGTTTCAAAGCTGCTGCCTCCTGATTCGCATTCCCTCCCCCCATATGCCTCCCACCAACCCACCCCCCAATAACCCCCCTGACCTGATAGTGATTTCTTTGATTTCTCCCTCCTTCACCCTAGCTTAAAATCAAATTTGGAAATGCCCATCCTCCTTGGTGTGGCAGGAAGACCTGGTTATACAATCAACTAAGCCAATTTTTATTTCTTTATTCCCCTCTCCCTTTTTTCCCAGATAATACAGAAACCTCCTGAAATGAACAAATGTAACTGTGAAAAGATACAGACTTCCCATGGGATCAAACCATCAGTTCCACAGTATACATATAAAGAAGAAAGAAGCTAAATGGCTGCATTTCCCCCAAGGGAAGGCAGAGCTTCAGTTGCGAAGTATTCCCATTAGAAATTCTGGATAAGTTGCAAAAAATCCCTGCTTCATCTCCAGACCTTGTATAGACATTTCCCCAGCAATTCTACATATGCACATTTCATCCCGACAGCACAAGCTTTTAGTATTACTGTGTTACTCTGGAGTGATTACTGTTTTCCAACAGCAAGCATATTTGCATGGTAGTCATGAAACTGCTCGGAGCAACCTTTCAATTTTCCAACACTCCAAAGTACAGCTTTGGTGAAAGCAAACAAAGAGGAAGGGGAAATAAACAGTCCAAACTGAGTGCCTACATCTAAGCACCTCTGTCCAAATCCAGGCTCTTGTGGCCACATAGACAACTACTGCCAACTAGCACATGAGCAGCAGTGGCCAGAGGCAAGGTCACCCTGTGCTCATGCACCTGAACCCAGGTGACCCTGCTCTTTTTTGTAAGTGAATGTTGGTACAGGAATTAAACTGAACTCTAGATTTTGTTGCAAAACCTGAAGAGAGTGCTTAGTCCAAAGGACAGAAGAAGAAGGCAAAATTATGAACAGGTTTTTTTGCAAAACCCATCAGCTGTTAGCACACCTTACTAATGAAAAACCCATGTGGCTTGGCAGCACAGTGAGTAGTGTCCTGTAAGTAGTGACTGGACCTATGTCTGCTTCTGGTTAAGCACATCAGAACTGAAATGTAGTCAGAGGTGTCTTCTAAGGTTTAGATAAATCCCTTTGCCTCAGTTTCCCAACTTGATAACATGTCTTCTTGTGAAAATTAACTGGCTAGCATATACTGAATGCTGTTTGTTATTAAAGGTAAATCGAGTCATATGATCTCATCATAATCCAACAGGATTATGGCTGTCAAATCAAAACTACTGCACTATCACACTGTTTATCTAATCTTGCCTGCCAGTATTTTCTGATGTCCTCCAAAGGAACCCTTGTGGAGATGAAGATGAGACTTCACAGCTCTAACTATTTTTCTGGGTCTGTGTGTGCAGGCCTGGCCACATAATGAACTAAGTGGAGGGCACAAAGTTAATTACATGTCTTTTTCTTTCCATAAATTGCATAAAAAGTAATCTATGGATCCAGAAATGTAACAAAGGCCAGAGTCAGAGATGGCAAACACACAATTGCTAACTACACCTCTAAAAAGAGGTGCTAAAAGTCTGAAGAAGAAAGGTGTTCAAGAAAGATGGAAGGGAAAGGAGACAAACAGGAGGCCAGATTTCCCACAGTAGCCCTCTCGGAGCTCTGCTTGTGAGTGGACAGAAAAGGGTTTTAGTGGCAAGCCTCTGAGCGTTTTCCTCCTGCTTTATAAAATAAAACAATTTATTATAAATTATGAAATGAGAATAATGAACAGTTGTGCAGGTGCTTTGCAGAAGTAAATTAGAAGGATGAGTTGTCAGTGGGCTTCCATCTCAAGACCTCCTACTTTCTAGTACACTTTAATATACAGAGGATGACAGTCTCAATGCCTTTCTCTGTCCGTTACCACAATCTCTGATCATTCATAGAAACCCCTTTGATCCAATGAAACCTCTTCAGAGGCAGCAGCTCTGAGTACACCTGTGGAAGGAAGCTGCAGGAGCTAGAACTGAGGTCACTGAGACATATTCACATGACATTTCAAGTCACAGCTGGAAACTGAACATTGACGTGGCAAACCCAAAACATTAGTCAACAAGAGAGCACCCTCACTCCTCACTTCATTTTTCCTTCAGTTGCACCATTTCATTTGCCATGTGCCCTATCCAAAACATAAATTTGAATAGTCAAACTGCCCTGTTTATCCAACCTTATGTTGAATGTGCAGGCAAGTGTGGCTGCCATAGCACGTGAGGCGGCAGCAACAGCAGTGAGTGTTTTTTTCCTGTCTTTCAAAAAGCGGGTGTTCAAAAAGGTAGATTATCAAACAATGGATTATCAAAACCAATTTCCAAACCCTGGCTGAATGAATACCACCTGATCAAGTATCACCCCTTACAGAAGTAGGGGATACTGGAAATTAGGAACTCCAAGCCCCCTGTCATGTGCTCAGACCACTATGCAATCCTCTACTTTTTTATGGGGGACATATAATGGCCTAGTTCCTCTAGGGACACGGGTGGTTTAGACAGATAAAAAAAAATTAACCTCCCCTCCCTAATCCGCCCAGTCTGACAAAGAATGCTGTGTGAGTACATACATGTGAAAAATCAAAAGCAAATTTTTACAGTTTGAGAATCACAAGTAATACCACTTGACTAGATACAGATAATTGATCAGTCACAATAAGAGAAGGATACAGCATGTAATATTTTGCTTTTAATAAGACTTCAGAGAATGCATGAAAAAAACTATTTAGAATGACTGAACTGTATAAATATATTAGCAGATTTGAAAATACTGGGTAAATTTAAGAAACAAGGGAATAATATGCTTTCACTCTAACTTAATGGAAATGCAAATGATAAGATAATGCTTAAAGGGAAAGAAAGGTATACAGCAGCAGTGTTGGGAAAGAATATTAAAAAGAGACAAAGGAGCTGCTAATGAAGAACTGTGTAGATTCTAGGATGAAACTAAGATACTACACAACCATTATTCCAGAGGCCAAAGAGAGAGTAACGAGCAATAAATAATGCAGATCACGCCAATGGCAGTAAATAAAACGGAACACAGAAGAGAGAATGAGAAAGAACAGACTGGGCCCACTTCAAAACAACAATAGGAGAGGAACACAATGGCTAAGGAGAAAGCGAGGACACGCTCCACAGTAACTCTGCCATTGCCTTCACACATAAAGATGGAGATGATTATATAATGCACAGATAAAAGGAAAGTATCTGCAAAATTTAGACCCTAGTCTGCAGTTATGAGAATGTGAACTAGTTGCTAAACTACTTCCAGGAACAAGGAGAAAGAAAGACATTTTGCATGTTGATTTTCTTGCTATGGTAGAGGAAAGCACTTAGGTACTTCAACCATGAGAGCTATACAGGGAGCTGCGCAGAGTGACACAGATCCGTGTGTATACTGAGATTCAAGGGCACAAAAGAAACGCAAGAAGAGAATGAGAGAAGCTTTAGCAAACTTTTTCACAACTTTGTTACATTTAAGGATCAGAACAAACAACATTCTCGTGGCCTTATTTCCCATTGTGTGCTATGGAGTGCAAAACATCATAGCCACTTAATAGAAACCCTACCTCAATCAGTCACTCAGACCCTTTGCCTGGAACATTTATCACAGCCAATAGTTTTTATTTTGATAAAAGCCATTTTGCAAAGAAGCTGAACACAAAAAATGACAGGGTGGTCAGTAAAAACTGATGCTTTGTCTCTCCAGTTCTGCAGCACACGCACTTCTATTCGGGCTAGCCTTTTAATCTGCAAAAGCGGAACATTCTTCAAAGAAGACAAGGATTAGGACATGGCCATGGAGTTCTGTGGCAGGTTTGTGCAGCAGCCCCTGAGATCTGAGTTCAAATGCAGGTCAAGCCATAAGTGGGGAAGGAAAAGGAAGTCCTTGTTCCAGTTCCCATATTCCAAAATCATCTGGGGTGTAACCCCCACCCCAGGATAAGACTGGGCTGCAGTTCTGTGAACTGCAAAGGCATGATGTAGAAAAAGAATGGGGCAAATAAGGGCCAAAATGATGCTTTGCTCATTCCAGTGGATTCCAGCTGAGCAGGAGGTGAGGATGTTAACAACACTCAATGTGAAAGAAGTAGCTCTCTGCACAGCTTCTCTATTGATAGCGTGACTGCATCCAGCTCTGTAACATTTTATTCCTGCTTTAAACCCTGCTTTTAATCCTTTATTTTTTCCAAAGAACTAAAATCTTTAAAAGGAACTGTGGAAAAATCAAACTAATGATGGCCTTCTCCAGGAGGTGACTGGAACAGGCCGTGTTTCACCAAACATTGTATGCCAACATAAATTCACACTGCTTCTAGAGAAAGCCATCTCCTGGTCTCTTGATCCTCCTCCTGTGCCATCCCAACCTATGTGACTGCACCAGCATTCAGACAGCTACACAATAAACTAATTACTTATAAAAGCGAACCTGTCAAGGAAAACAAATACAGGTTTTGACACAGATCACTTACCCACCTCAGTTAACACCCTAGCTGCAGAAACAACTGGGTCAACCCAGCAGGAGTTGCCCAGTGGGGAGGAAGAGTGAAGCAGGAAGAAAAAGCACCCTTCCAGAAGAGTGCTGGAATAGTGTTCGGGCAATGATGGGCGTAGGCTTGGCAACTTCACAGTGAACTGTGAGGAATATGGGGAGAAATAAAAGAAGGGATTAAAGAATAAAAGCAAGAAACAAAACATGCAAAAGCCCATTAGGACAATCCACCTTGGCCAAAGAAACAAAGTAAAAAGCCACCATGCCTTTCATTGCTAGCCCAACAAGTTGAGTAATACTACTTCCAGTAGTAATTAGTAATTAACACTCACTTTCTTCAGCTGGGTATTCAGCCACCTGTGTGGAAACAGTCCCGTTTCCAGCAGACCACTGCCTACAACATAACCAAGGATTATATGCAGACTCAGCAAAGAGGCTAAAGGCTGCATGGACACAGTCAGTAAATTACCCTCTCAACCCTCAGAGGATTATAGGTCTCTATCAAGTCATTAAGATTTAAAATTTGACCTGTCTTAAAGCATTTATAGCTTGCCAGGGAATACATTCTGTATTCTCAATAGCCATTTCAAGGAAAATAAATCTCTTGATTATAAAAATTATTATATTATTAT
>NW_009938425.1:19425-34727 GCF_000696875.1 Nestor notabilis | reverse complement strand
AACTATTCTATAATTCTGTGATTCTATGACATGCCTCTAGGATGATTCTGTTTGCAACAACATTATTCTAGGCTTTAGAGACTTTGGAAAGAGTTTCTAAAAGCAAACTTTAGGATATACAATCGCACCATTTTTAAACATAACTGCCTCAGCTGTCTACCCCTTTGCCACAGATTCATTTATAGCAAGGACTGCAGGATGAGGATGCACAGCTGCAGCCTGATGGCCTATGCTGTTGGTTTGGTTTATGAATTGAAACCCATCATTCTGCATAAAGCTGATCAGCTCAACTGCTGTAGTTGAAGCTTAGATCCACCTTCTGTTCTACTGTCCCATGAGATGGCCTTCTGGAGCCAGCAGCATCTTAGGCCTCAAAGCTTAAACCACCAGGACATACCTCTTGAAGCTCTCAGGAAAGCGCATCAGAGTTTCCTAGATAATCACTTCAAAATCAGCTGTCACTCTAATAGTGTAATTAAGAGAGACAGCAAAGACCTTTGTTGTATTAAAAAAATAGAAGAAGTATTTTGTTTAAAGTCTGTTCTGTTAGTGAGCTTGATGCTTAAATACTCTGCCCAGTTCTAATGTCCATGATTGAAGAAGATGGAAAAATATTAAACTGGGTCTGAAGGAGGACCATAAACATTATCTGGGCTGGGAGAATAAGTCATAAAACATGTTTCAATCTATTCAGTTTGCTGAAGGAAGGTTGGAAGATGATTGCTTACGTGCTGACAAATGGAAAAATAGCTGAAGTGGAGAACATGTAAATCTTGCAAACCATACTGAGTGACTAGAAGGAGCAGTTAGATGGGATCGGGAAATCAAGTCATCCCAAATGATCCTATGAGTTCTACCAGCCTTAGGTAATGCATCTAGAAGTACTGGAGCACTTGATAAAACCTGCACTTTTAAATGACTAAAGGGCTGCAATCTTGCACTTAGGTACTGTGGTGTCTTTCAGTATCCTCTTGAAAGGTTTTGATTTGAGTAGGTCTTCACTCCAAAGATCTATATTACAATTACCATAAACATTTAGGTGATTTATTTGAAGTACATCCTCTTAGTTGTAGAAATCAGAGGAAAACAAGTTTGTTGGGTTTTTTTTTCCCATGAAGACTCCTGATTTTAAACCTCTTACTACTCCTTCTGGAGAGCTCACTGCATGCATTAGAGCACAGTTTATCTAATACAAAATTATTGGATGATGTGACTTGGAAGTCTTTGTGGGGAAAATGAGAATGAAACTCCTGTAGCTGCAGCACTGTTTGGGATCTAAAACTGTAGTTAGAGAAAGATCCTTGCTGTGTTAATCCTGCTTAGAACTTTACCATGTTTTTTATCAGGTTTACTGCAAATGTCAGGTCCTCAGCTGGACTGTGTGGCTAAATGTCCACATTTGTTTTCTTTTGTTGCACCATTTTTATTTTTATAATACTGCTTTCTGCCCAGTTTTTTTCCTGCCTTTGTAGCTCTTAAATCCGTGCTTTAATCATATTGCTCATTTTATCAAAATAGCTATGGCATGGTAGCTAGGATTGCACTCAGTTGTTAACATAATGTAGCAATTAATCAGATTGCAGTGAGTATTTTAGGATCATTCAACAATAGAGCACCAGGGAGACCATTCCTTGTGTCTAGCAATATGTAAACCCAAGTAGATCTCTCAATAATACTTGGGCACAGAAAAAGGGGGATGTGAAAACAAACTGCATGTTAGTCACTGTCATATCACAGAAGACTGCAGTGAAAGGCAGTCGGTGATGCTGCTGAGTTGCTGGTGAATGGGGCGTAAGAGTCCATACAAGGTAGTGCAGCTTGGGGCTCACAATGCTTCATTCAGCTTTTGGATTTTGCCTTGTTACCTCTCTATATGTGGCCGGACATTTCTCGTGTCCAAATTTCCAAGAGCTTTCTAGGTAGGTGTATCATGACTGTTAGAAATACGGACTTTAAAGTCATGGCAAATCCCGTTTAGTCTTGTAGCCATGAAATGTTTATATAGTTATAAAACACTCAAGCATCTGCTGTATTGTGGTACATGCTGCTTATCTTTCTTATTACATTTTTCATCCTGTTGGCATTAGTGTTGCCAACTCCAGATGTTCCAGTGTTGTGACGCAGTCCTCAAAATCATAAGATTTTTACAACATAATAAATCTGGGGTTGCTTTGGTTTCTTTTATGACTTCTGAGGTATGGTCAGGTTGCATTTCACATAATCCCTCGTAACAGTCATGGTTAGAAAATGTTTATCTTCATTTAAATAGAATCAGACCTGGCTTCCATGAATTATTTGGAGCCACATCACTTTAGGTCAGCCATAAACCAGGGTGCTCCCAAGGGGGGAGAGAGGGAAGCAAAATTCAAACATCAAAATCCAGAGTTGTAAAGCTAAAAATCCCTGGCATCTAACTCTGAGGGTACCTGCAACCTCCATAGGTGCCTTACGTTTTGACAGTTCAGAACACCCCTGGCATCTTCAGTTGTGTATCTGTACATACCAGGACTGGATCTGGCTTACATTTAAACCTGTCTGGGACTTGGAATCCAATATTCCTTTACCAGAATCCACTGAGCAGCATTTCTCAGAGTATGCCTTACAAAAAAGAGCATTTAAGTAAATATGAATACAAGACAGGAGGTCGGCAGCAGCTTTCTCTTTTTTTAAACAGTGTAGCACCAGGAGATCTTAAAACTGTCAAAAACTGTGGGGAACGAGAATTTTTTGGATAGAGCATTCCAAGTGGCAGGTTCATCAGCTCTGCTCTGGGGTCAGGTGTGTGCTCTCTGGAGAAACTTTCTCCTTCAAGACCTGGCAGTGGATGCTCAGCTCATATTTAAGAGGGAAAGGAAAAAGCCAGGGTCCAAAGAAGAAGGAAGGGATATGTCCTGTATTCAACAAAGGAATGCAAGTCCAGCAGGTGTGATCCTGCTGTTTAAAAGAAACGAAAAAAAAAAAATCCAGAAACAACCAAAAAAGCAAAAAGGAAAAATAATTTTTCATTAAAACAAGAGAAGGACAAAAAAGCAATGTCCAAACACACAGTCCTGGGGTAAGGCTTCAGAGCTACCAGGCAATTTTTGGGTTCAGATCCTATGGATAGTGAGATGAAGGTAAGAGCATTGGAGACTTAAGTTGTTTCTCAGTCAAACTGATAGAACATATAACTTCATAATGTTGTGGTTAAGAAGGGCTCCTGCTGCACTTACACATTCAATTTCAGTAGGTTGGGGTGGTTTTTTTGTAAACATGATTCTAACTTTGCAAATAATAGAATAACTTTTTTGGTCTTGCAAGAATATGCTTGTGATGATTTCACTCTCAAGTCAGTCTGTTATTAAAAGTCAGTCCATCTAAAGCTTGCAAATCCAGGATGCACGTGTCCTTTGGAGGTGAAAAATCCAATTACAGCAGCATGCGTCAGGGACCCTTCAAGCCTGGGAGGTGGGTTTATCTCGATGTGAATAACAAGGGTTTGTAAGAGAGCTGGCATCACAAGTTGCTGGGCTCTGGAGAGAAGCATTTCCCTGCAGATATAAGCCAGGCTGCTCTTGTAAGAGGCAGAGATTCTCAGTGCATCAGTCAAGCCCCAGGTTGTCACACGTCTGAAGCAGTATGAAAAAAACCCTTTAATTTTATAAAATAACCGCAGTATCAGACCACTACCCTATGAAATAGAAGACCTACTTCAGTTGCCTCCTCAGTCTGAGGAAATTCAGACTTACACTTCCTGAGTCTATAGGACTGTTAACATTTCTGAATGATACTCAGTATTCTAAGAGCAGGGATACAAACCTGCCTCTCACCTCCCCATGCCACTCTGAGGCTGCAGACCCAGACAGCCCTGAGTGAAGTGCAGGAGGATTTGAGACTTGCTCCTTCCCTCAGCTTTCCTCCTGGGTTGCAGATACTTAATGAGATTCTTGTCTTCTGGGAGTTTTCTGCCGAATTTGCTGTGAGACATAGGGTATGTATGTATGGTACATAGTGTATCAGGTCCAAATGCTTGACACAGAGTTCTGGGTTCTTCTTGGACTGGGAAACCACGGGGAGAGCAAAAATGGTCCAAAAATATCCTGCCCCCCACCTAGAAGATGAAGCTATAGAAACAGACTTCTGCAGTTCCCGGGCCTGCACATATACAGCAGTGAGATTTTAAAGCCCTGGTTCCAAGTGTCAAAGTCTGCAGCAGTATCAATTATGCCTAAAGGGGACTGGAAACAAACATCAGAATATTTTTTAAGGCAGGTCCATGGCTCCCAGCACAACCCTACTGACAGCCAGGTGGGTGCACCACCACGGAGCAGCGGGTCGTGCTGCTGGGCTGCTGGGCATTGGGTGCAGAAGGGTTGAACAGACAGGGATTAATGGTGCTGCTGCTCTGAAGCCATGGGTTAAGAATATTTTTGGCTTTAAATTTCTGCTTATTCAGAGTGGAGAGCTGTGAGCTTTGACTTTTTAACCCATTTTTAATGTTGTTTCTGTTTGGATCTTTCTTGGATTTATTTGGACCTAGAGGAGTTTTTTGAGGGTATTTTTAATTGGATGTGAAGTTAAGAAGATCCATTTCTTAGTCTGTATTTCTGGTCACAGGAAATAACTCTTCAAGTCTTCTTAAAAATCCCTACAATGTAGTGTTTTAAAAGTTGCCTTGCAGGTCCAGCTGAATTACCCAGCCCTCTGTCCTACCATAGCCACCAATTCCACAATATGAATAGATTAATAAGTATCACTTATTTACTTTTTGATTGTAAGAAATTAACTGCGCTGTAATTTCTCATTGACTTTCTATTCGTGTTTTAAAGAACAGTGTAAAAGTGAAGTCCTGATTGTTGGGGTTTTTTACTGTGTCCTTAGAATATTTAATAATTCCATCTCTATCAGTGGAGGCAACTGGCAGTCCTGTTGCAGAAGATGAACATGCAGATTGGCAAAGCAGAGCATATACAGCAAACTGTCAGGTATTGGCAAAGCAGATCATATACAGCAGACTGTCAGGTAACAGAATTCCAGTGCAATAGGAAAAAACCCCAAACTTTTAGTAGAATCACTTAATACAGACTCCTCAGTGTTCCTGTCTGGAGTGCAGAGTGCAGCTAACAATGGTTTAGGGACATGGACAATATTCCGTAAATGGAAAATTCTCCAAGCAAGTGGCTACAGTCTCTGGCTCAACAAAAGATTTTTCTACAGCTGAAAGTAACTTAAGTAAATACGCTGTATAGGCAGGGGCTGACGGGAGCTCAAAGGAAGCCCAGGATTAGATGCAGAGAAATCTATGCACTGTAGAAATCTACAGTTCATTGCATCCTCCTCTAGATGTCTGTTATCTTACAAGACTGAGATGGGTGCATGCTGAGAATGCATGAAAATGCTATTTATTTAGGTACCTAAATCCATTATTTCAGTTATTCTGGATCCAGGCATTAGTATCTAACCTCCAGAACCTCCCATCTTAATGCAACATTAAATGAAAACATTTAGCAGTTTGTACATCATCCTGGTAATATTATCCCATGCAATTCCCTATGGTTTCTTATACTGAAAAGTTGAGAAACTACATAAGAATTTTGGTACAGAGGTGGACAAAGCAGTAAGTAAATAAATTGGCATCTTTCATCATTATTTGTGCAGAAGCTGGTAACATACTTTTCCCAAGCAGCAGGACTGACACTGTATTTAGAGTCGTGACACTGAGGAGCTGGTAACACAGTTGTGTTAATAGATGGAAATGTGCCTGGACAGGTCAGAAAGTACATTGCAACACAAGTATCTTTGAATAAGTGTGAACAGAGGAATAACCCTATCAATCATTTGAAAGGATGGAGTGTACAACTGTGATGATTTTCCAACCTCAGTAAATGTAGCTCATCTCAGTTGTGGGCTCAGTGAATGTCTGTGTTAGTGTAGCCTATATTCAACAGATAGTCTGTTGAGGTTTTCACTGAAAATAAGCATTCGGGCTTCAAATAGAAAGGATAAGACTCAATTTCCTTAAAAATAACTTCCTGATGACATTATGGATGCAGTGGGGTACCTCACCAGCTCTACAGCTTCATGAGGGTGTAGATCTCCTTTAGGACCTGTGTTGTGTCACCCAGACTGGTGCAGATGTCTGAGTTACCTCAGGCATTTAAATCAACACCACACACCAAAGTGTAGGCAGCTGAACCTCTACCACAATTATTTATTTTGCACTAAATAGTGAAGCCTTTTGCAAAGGCAGCAGAAACACAGCAAGTCAGCACGTTGCTGGAATTAGCAAGTCATGCAGCAGTGAGGTACCCGTGTGTCCTGTCTTCCAGCCATCGGCCATGGCCATGACTGTCCTTCAGGGAAGAGCAGCAGAGATTCTGCCCAATGAGTGATGGGATTTTGAGGACTTAAAACAGAAAAGAGGACAACTTCAGACTAAATCAGGGGGACACTACTAATAATGAGCTTTACTCTATTGCTAGGTGTTGTGGAGGAAACCCTATTACTCTTGACTTCATAATTGGATGGGATATTGCTGCAGAAACTGTATTAGGGGACAGTCCTGCACTATCAGTATGAACTGGATGAGCTAATGGCTTTTTCCTATGCAGCGCCTGTGATCAAATCAGAATGGCAATCTAGCTGGAATGAGCAAAAAAGAAATTACATAGTGGATTTCATGGAAAATTAAGGCTTTAGGTTGCTGTGCATATCAGTAGTCTTGGGTAAATCTAAACCTATATGTATTTTCCTTCATTTTTCACTTTTCTCTTTCTAAATCTTCAGCCTGATGTAGTTCCTTCAGTGATTAGATCCACTTTTTTATTTCATTTTTACTGTACAGTTGAGGCAAATATTTAAGGAAAAGAAGTGGGGGGTTGGGAGAGGACCAAAAGTTAATGTTATAGCTTTTTAATTAGAAGTCTTTTAAATTACAGCAATTTTATACTCTAGTAAGTTTTCAGGGCCATTTAGATTCTAAAATACCTGCCAACTGGGAAAGCCAGCAGTTCAGTTGTTTTATTTTTTTTCCATTACGTCTGCAGCAGAATGTGGCTTTTCTAGACATTTGCTTTTTCCCTAACGTTTTTGGCTGATGTTATTGTGCCACTGCAGTCTTCAACATGCTGATACCGTATCTTCATCATGTGTTTATCACCTCTAATCATCTTTGTTGGGTTTTAGGTAGGGAATTGGTTACTCTTTTGGGTATTGCTGTTTAAGGTGATCCGTGGCTGCAGGTCTGTGTGCACCAAGAGGAGACATCCATTAAATATTCTTGCATGCTCATCTGCCTTCAGTCTGCTCCGTGCACCCTTGCACTTGCACACGGCGGGTTTCTTGCCTTCTTGCCTTGCTCGCTGGTGCCTGGAAGAGTCGTCTGGAAATGGTGACATTGCCATCAGTACAGCCCAATGGAGTGCTAAATGAGAGGCAAGTCATGTTAACAGTCTCGCACAACCCTACATCTCATGAATATTTTAGTTCACCAGCAGAGCTCCCGTTGTGCTGTACAGTCTGTACTGTGTACAGCAGCAGTGCTCTGGAATATAATTGGTGAACAGGGAATAAATAGTGTTTCATATTTGGAAATTTTCTGTTATTCTTAGATATAAGCTTAGTAAATTAATGTAATGTTGGCAGGAAAATCCAGGGGAATTTATTTCAGTCAGGTTAGACTCACAGGGCGTCGGTGGGTTTGATATGAGAATAGGTCAACTCTACATTGAACTATCAAATACACATCTAAAATAAATCAAAGAGTCAGAAATATTAAAAATCAGACCTAGTTATTATCACCCTGCCTTTTGATGAAGAAAAGACTGTTCAGAAACAAATAGGCAAAAACACCCTCAACAATTTGCTATGGGAGTTTTCTCTTTTTAAGCTTAACAATAATGCAAGAATTTGTTTTCCTGAGGGTGCTTGGGTGTTTGTTTGGTTTTGTTCCTTAATCTTCAGAAAGTGTAGATGAGACAACGCAAAGTGATAATCAGAGCACAAAACCCTGATCTAAGTAGATCAGACGCTCCAAAGAGCCTCTCATTGCATTCAGCAAATGCCCACAGAATCTGTCAGTACTGTTTTGTATTAAACTGCTGGCTGACATGGCTGGGATGGGACGTCAGAGAAGGTTACAGGATGCTCGATGATATGCATGAAGCCACCTGTTGTATATGGACAAGATAAGATCAAGCATGAAGGATAGCTAGAGGTATTCCTGTTGATTCCCTAGATTTTATTCTCTGTTTTGTTGGGATTTTTTTAATGCAGTTACATTCTTACAGAGAAATATATCTATTCTGGTTTAGTCTGAGTTTGCCTTTCCCAGGTGGCTTGAGTGAGTGCCTGTCAGAGGAAGCCCTGCAGTCTTCACTTCCTTCTTTTATTTATAGCTTGTTGGTTAATGTTGTTGCTGTTTATGATTCATAAAGAGTTACTTTATCAAACTGCTTTCACAACAGCTAGGTAAAATTGGAGAGGGAAAAGCCTATATTTAATTATTAATGTGGCCAGTATGATTTGTGGCAGATGTTGTTGATGTGCTTTCCACTACACTGAAAAAAACCTCTCTTGAACACTTTTGACTCAGTTTCTGAGCTGCTTTCTCAGAATAGGTCCCTATTGTGAGTCTCTTACTTCTGGGCTATGTGTCTGAACCACAGCTGAAAGCTAGCTGCAGAGGTAGACTGCATTAACAGGATTGAAAATGTCCCAGTTCAGGAAAATACGACCCTTAAAGAGACCCCAGCTGCTGTAAGCACCATCAGCAGGCTTGCAGCAGTCATTAGCATTGGGTGAAGGTGGTGGGCTCAGTGCAGAGCCTTCCTCCAGGAGTATGGTCAATGTTCTCCCTTCCCTTTGCACTCTGTGACCTGATTTTCCTTGCATTTAATTTTTTCTGCCTAGTGACACTGGAAACAAACAAACAAACAAGGTTATTCTGTGCATATCCCTCAGACTCCTAACCCAGAGGTAAGGGTCTCTCCTGGCTGACTGATGTCCCTTCAGCCAGGGAAGAATTTTAAAGGGTCTGTGTGGCTCAGATACATCTCCAGCTGACAGCTCTGTTGCAGAGGGTTGCTTTAAATGCAAGTTAACTGTCAACACTGAAGCACACAGCATGAGGAGAAAACTTAAGTAGAAAACTTGAAGTTCTGCCGTAGCATACTTCCAAGCCTTCTCCTCATGCGCTCTGGGACATGCTGCGGTGGGAGCCAGCCAGCCATGGCTGGGCAAAGCCATTGCCAACAGAGAGGAGGATCTGAAACAAGGCACTCCCTTCCTCCCACTTGTTTCTCTGCTGGGGCATTTGGCTCATGTGGCCTAAAAAGAATGAAAAAATTTGGCAACTTGGTTGGCAGGTCACCTTTAAAAGGCAGCCAACTCCTACAGTGGTTATCAGGCAGATCCTTGCTGCAAAGGCATGCCATCGCCCGCAGCCGCACAATAAACACAGATGTGGCAAAGACAAATAGCGGGCAGAAAGGAGAATTTGAGTGGGAAGCAAAAGCAGCTTTTGCAGGGACGCGTGACTGGAAAATTTAGTAAACCAAGCAAATTGCTTACCAGAAGCTTAAATAGGATTCCTCTGGTATCCAGCAGGATTCACGATGAGTGAGTGATTTATAAACCAGCACATCCACAAAGAGAAACAGCTTCACTGAAACCAGCCAGCCAGCACCTTAGTAATGTGCTGAAATCACTTCAATAAATAACTTCCTTTTTTTTCAGCATTCCAGATTGTTAACAACATATTTGTGTGGCCTTGAACTTTGCAAGTGTGTTTTAAAGCAAAATATTTAAACAGCATTTCCTGTGTTTGTAAAGTACTGACTTGAAAGTTGTATTGTGACTTGTGCAGGGGTTGATGAATCACCAGTACCTGAGGATGCATGGAGAATCCGGGTCAGGCTTTGTTTTGAGGTGTTAGTGATTCATCAGTAGTTCCTGGGGAAATAAATTTGAACTCTGGTCAGGGCAGGTAAAAAAAAGCCTTCTGGTTTGCCTTTTAATCCTGGAAAATAAAATAGATTTCCAACTAAGAATAAAAAAAACCAACAAAAAAGTGTTGTATGAAATAGAGGGAGGATTGGGCACACGAGAGCAGTTATCACTCGAAGATAAACACTGGGTAAAGGCAGACTTAATTCTGAAGCTTTTAAGAACAGCGGACAAAGGAGTTATTTGGCCTAGGTCAAAAGTCTGTTCTCCACTGTAGCTTGTTAATTGTTGTATTAGATGTTGCTAATTAGGTACTAGTTTGGTAACTATTAAGAATTTTTCCAGGGATAATGAAAATGCACCCAGCAAGCCTTGCCAGAGCAATTCCTCTCGGTATTGCTGTATTCATGCAGATGGAAATGTCCATGGTGGGGAGAGTTGGGTCTTGCATCCTGTGACCCAAGGACCTTTGTCTTCCGTAAGCGCCAAGAGCAGGGAGAGAGATTTCCCCTGTGTTTATGGGTATGTCTGTACTGTAACTGCTGACAAGTTCTTGAGCGTTTGACACCTTCTCAGATGGGCTTTGTAGCCCTGTATGAGCTGGGTTTTAGAAAGCCTCCTGGGTTTTTCCTGTTTGCCTCGCAGTGCCCTGCAACCACGAGGGCACTGGTCTGAGACAACTGAACCCCTCCTGCCTTCTCCATCACCCTGACTTGTAATGGCCAGGTTGCTACTTGAACTGAGTTAGCTCATTTAAAGGCACTATAACTGTGGTAGAAGCATGTCTTCAGTTTGATACAGAAGATCATTTGACAGTAAATATCAGGAAGGCAATTGGAAGCACCAGCTCTGACTGAAGTGTGGGAATGAGTCAGCTGTTTGGCACATATTCAGTTTTAATCATTGCGTTTGGAAAGAAGATGCGTTTTTTCTGCCTGCCTTGTTTATTATAAACAATGCACGTTATCCTTGTGAAACAAAAGTAATACGTCTGCCAAACAAAGTGTTGAGAAATTGAAGCTTGACAAATGCAGATAAATTCAGAAATTAGGCCTCAATTTTCAGTAGTGAGGGCAATTGACCAAGAGGTCAATGTACCAAAAGATTTTTTCACTAAATCTCCATCACCGTTGATTTTTATATGAAGATTAGATGCTTCTTTACAAGATGTGGTATAGATCAAACAATAATCAATTCAGGGAAGGTTTGTGGCTTCTATTATGCAAGAGGTTAGGTTGGATAATTTCAAAGGTCTTTCTGGCCTTCTCTATGAAAAAAAGACCATTGAAAAAATCACAGTTTATATAAAATACAATTCTCCTCTTGCCTGATGTTAAATGAATTGCAAAAGCATGTTTGAAGAAATTTGGCAGATTGTTCAGAACACTGTTAAGAAATTGCAGCTGCACTGGAGAACGGAACACACTGTATTTTGAGGATAAGCAAATAAAATTTGTTTCTAGCAGGATAAATATACATTCATAACCCACGTGGTTTTAATTTATCACCCTATCAATGTCTTTGAGGACAGTTTTAGGTTAGAGATTCAAAGTCTTATGTCGCTTAGTCCACGTGTGAAGTGCTCTTCACTCTGTTGTCCAGATCACACTGCAGTGCCTGCTGTAGATTGGTGTGTTGGAAGCACGTACAGTGTAGTACTCTGGGGTCTCTTTCTTTGCTTTTGTTTGGTTTACTTTGGTATCATCTTTGTTGGTGATGACAAGGTCAAAGAAATTTGCCCTCCACACGGAGCATGTTTTTTACTGCCTTGGGGTAGGGTGGGATTCCCCTCATCAGCTTCCTGGCCGTGGTATGCTGCCTTCGCTTGAAGAGCTAAGCTGTTGACTGCCATCTTCATTCAACACCTTGGCACAAGCTTTCAAGTATTCAGGACCAAGGCTCTGGAACAGCTTAGGCAGAGGCCAAGACCTTGCGTTTAAAGTCCAGTTTGCTATGCAAGTAGAACAGGAGACACAGAGAAGATGTATTGGACCATCCTTGTGATGGGTGGTTGGTGTTGGTGGGGGTATGCACAACGCTTGAGTCGTAGCTTGCTGTAGCCACACCTATTGTACCATGTCCCAAGAGCATTGAGTTTGCTGGTCTCCAGTAGGTGGTGTTTTGTGTTGCTGAAGATCACTCAAAGTGTGTAGTGACTGCGAAGGTGCCTGCTCTGGTCCTTGCTACCCTGTGGCATGGGGGCCCTCAAGGTGAGCAGGGGGGTGGAGAGTAGCAGTTCTGGCAGAATTCTCTGTGGTTTTAATTTCAGTCTACACTGGAAAGCAATGGCAGTTCCAGCAAAGAACTGCATGGAAAAGAACAGGATACATGTTACAACCCCAGCATCTCTGAATTATTTTTTTAATATCTATTCCAGAGTTTAGGCTGCTGGTGCACTAATCCTAAATTCTTTTTCATTCTTCCCCCTATGTAGCCATATAGTAGTCACCTCATAGGTTAGGCAACACAGCATTATTTTTATTTCCACTCTAGTTGTCCTTTTGTTCGTCCTTTTGTTCTTGTGCTCCCTCACATATTTTCTAGAGACAATGTTGTGATGCTTAAGAAGGCAATGCAGAAACCTCACCTCAAATCTGAGAGTAATGTAGGCTAAAGCTTATATGAGTCATATTTCTTGGAGACAGAAGACCTAACACTGGCATAGTAACAGGGTTGTATAATATTAAGGACTGTAATCACCAGTAAAGTGAAGACATTGTGATTATTCCTCATCATGCATGAGTACAGTCTTGTAATACCAAGCCTATAGTGTTGATTTTGCAGGACTTTCCGCTATAGAACAACCAAGCTGAGTTTCTTTCTCTCTTGTGCTTCATAAAATTTCAAAAAATTAATTATGTTGATGGTTTGTTGTGCAGTGTATAGGATTGGGTCCAGGCAGCTTTTAACTGTGTATTGCATGAGGCAAGTCACAGCACCTCTTTGCGTCTCTTTCTCTGCCATCGTCTTCCTGTCTCGTAGTTTTTCTGCAATTTTCTTGAGCTGGACACTCTCCTGAGGCAGGTACGCATTCTTATATATTCCTGGCGTGTCTCTCCCCAGCTGGGGTTGTAAGATGCTGCTGTAATAGAAACAAACAAATAATAATAACTAGAGATAAGAACAAAAAAAGTATCCAGCTTGAAATATGGATCCCAAGTTGCCTGACAGAGAGAAAAACTAAGCAAGTGTTACACAGAGGTCATTGAAGGAAAATAAATAAGGATGCTCAGCTGCCAGATTTACAGGCTCCTGGGAAAACTACAATTAATAAAATATATTAATTGAGAAGTGTGAAGAAAATCTGAAAGATTAACGTGTATATATCCTGAGAATAAACATTTCATTGAGAAAAGGCAATGTTTATACTGCATAGCGTAACCAAGCTCGGAATGGCTGTTGTAGCTAAGTAGAGATTTGTGATGCTCTGACACAACACACTGAATACATTCTCAGTACGTAATACATTAGTCATTATGTCGTACTCACAGTGTTTCTAATGGACTCACAACCTTAAAACATCTTAGCAGCTCAATATGGGCTGGCTGTGTGTGATTTTTTTATCAATGCAGCTAAAAATCCTTGCAAGTAGCTGCAGTGGATCTTGAAGCTGTAACTGTTATTTCCAGCATGGACATTTCTCTTTTTCAGAACCTCCTGATAGCTGTGGAGTTTTTCTTCTTCTCCATGAAACACAGATTTCTTGCTGCAGGTGAATATTTAAATTGTAACTTCCTCTACATTTCCTATGGAAAGAGAGAAAAGGAGGTTGGTACAACGTAGCCTTTTCATTTTCTTTCAGCCAATCATGTTTCCTTTACTTTGTCATCACTGAAAAAGATATTTTATGCAGATCACAGTTCTGCTTATCATCAGCTTGATTGATCCTTATGTATTCCTTATGTATTATCTGCTAGTGCCTTCCAGTGGGTCAGGATTGGGACTGAATTTTTTAATAATACTTTTTTAATTAAGTAGATTTTTTTCCCCCATTTCTTTCCTCAGCCACGTGAATTCCACTTCTTGAAGTGATTTTCATAGATGCTGTTCTTTATTCCTGAAAGAAGGTTTGTTCTCTCTGATACCTTCACTTCAGATAAAATATTTGTTGGGAGGGGAAAGAGGAAAGTTTCAGACTGAAAACAAGGCTAGGTCTTAGCAGGTTGCGGAAAGGATAATGTTTCCTCAGTAGGTTTAGTCCTGATACTGTAGCATTGTATGATACAACTACTCTCATTAAAAGAAAAAGAGAGAGGGGCAACCTGCTAGGTCATGTGTCCGTCAGTGCTACCACTACACAACTCACTTCATCAGGATACCTATCTTACCTTCTTCTTTCCCAAAATTAAGCTGAAAAACATGACTTCCAGCTGATTTGAGAGCAAGAGTGCCAACCATAACTCCAGATTTCTTCTTGCATTTTAAATGCAGCCTGTAACATTACTCTGAGTGTGCTTTTTTGTGATGGACTGGTTTTTTGGCTTTTATTTTGTGTCTGACATTGGTGCCTAAGACCTCTGCCTCCCAGTCATTCTGCTATTTGACTCTTCCCTAACATTGCTGTGGCGTTTTCAAGAGTGAATTCCGCTATTACTCCAGGGTGTTTTCAAAGTCCTTCTTGTGGTCAAGTTCAATTCCATTTATTTTTGACATGTGTTTCCTACTTCAGAGACCACAGTGCATCGCATTACATTTCTGTCAAACTTTGTTTCACCATAACTTTATGACTCTTCTTCATCGTCCCACTTTCTGGTGACAAGTACCACAATCCCTAATTATTGTTTTTACATATATGACATCAATCATAGACTAGGGTAGAGGGTTGGATGAAACATGTATACCCACTGTTATTATGACGGTGAATAATTGCTTCAGGTTTATTTTTTGTGTCTTTTTTCTGTGACTCATATAATTTTTAAGTGTGAATTTTGCATATGCATCTCATCTAATTTTAGACACTTAAATGAGACACCAAAGTTGGAATGGTGTCCATATAATCAGAGATGGGTACCCAGTGAAGGTCTGACTCAGCTCATCACTGACCGCAGAGAGGGAGCTTTGGGAACATGCCTGAAATACCTCTTTCAGTTACTTAGAAAATTAATCCAAGACAAAGTTTCCTGGTTCCAAACACTGGAAAACATGAAATTGCTGTGTATCTTGATCTTTTACCCAAGTGCTTGCATTCCTTTTAAATAAATGTCACTTAGCTTAAATTCCCATTGATTTTATTACAGTCTTCAATGAGTTAAGCAAATGTGCCTTTGAGAGTGGTGGACACTCTACATTGTTTAAGAGTTTGGCCATTCTGGGAGGAGGAATGGCACCAGTGACACCCTCATGGTACCAGGGACCATTGCAGGTGAAGAGATGAGGCA
>NW_009938425.1:11305-19394 GCF_000696875.1 Nestor notabilis | reverse complement strand
GAAATCAGGGGGTATCTGGGAATGGCTTGGTTTGCAAGGAAAAACAAAAGAAGATTGGCAATATTATTTAGTATACCATCTTTCTTCCAAGTGATCTAATTCAGAAGTAGAAGTTGCTAAGGTGGAAAGGGTGGAGGGAGAGCTGAGATCTGATTATAGTTATGAAAAAGGAAGAATTGAAGGACCGTCGTTGACTGCACAGATAGGCAGTGACACTTGGGTAGAGTAATCTAATCACTAAGGCCTGGACTGAGAAAATACAAGTTCTTTTCCTCAAACCAACTCTGTGACCTTGAAAAAATTGCCTGACTTCTGGCGCTGATACCTCCTCCTGGGAATTATCCATCTCACCATTTAGGACATAAGGTCACTGGAGTCGGGCAACCTCCTATAGCACTGGGCCAGTGCCTAGCACGGCTGCACTCCCGTTTGGACTCCTAGCCATATTAAAAGCAGTGGTACTTTAATACACTGCCAGCCTGGGCAGGAGGAAATCGGGAACCTCTGTGTGAAAATTCTGAGTGAAATAACTGCTTTTCTCTCAGCAGACCACCTGGGAGATTTGTTTTGTTTTGCTTTGATAGCTTCTGACACTGTGTCTTATATTGCGACTTGTCAAATTATGTCAAAATAGTGATATGCTGCCGTGTTACAAACCGTATTTATTGCTAATTTCACACTAAAATGTTATTTCATATCACTTCGTAATCTGGTGCCATATTTACTGATTTCTGTATTCCATCTGGAACTTATCAGCCTTTCCATGATGTCTGCCAGTAGCCCGAAAGTTTCTTTCTTGATCTTCTCTAATACCCAGGGATAACTTCCATCTGGTCCTAGAGATTTGTTGCTTTTAGGTTCCTCTGGATTATTTTCTTTCTGTCTTGCTGAAATCAGCTCGGATTGTGGTTTTGACATGGACATTTTTCCTCTTTTTCGAAAGGCGTTTAGAATATACTAATTTACTTTTAGCTTTCTGGGTACCCTGCAGTTTGCTTCAGTTTTCTCTCCCATTCCTTCCCATGATTCCAATTCATGTGATTGAAATGCTTTTGTAATTCTCCATTAGGAATTAGTAAAACAGGAAAAGCAAGAAATTAATGTCCCTAGCCCATGGGGCTTTTCACAAAGTTAGATGAAATTAAAGCAAAATAATGAGTAGAGACACAACTGAGTTTTTTGCATTCTTTGAATTTCCTTTCATAATTTATGTAGTAAATATTTTCTTCTTTCTCTCCTTTACTTTTTTTCTTTTCTTATCTTTTTTGGGATACGTGACTTGTTATCATGCGAGTGAATTTACATACCAAATAGATTTTAATGTTGTATTGCTGCTTAGGGTCATGACATGTATTTATTCTTTTTGAAACACGAGTAGTTTTAATTATTTTTGTGCTACTCATGTAATTCTGGATAGCTGCTAGCAACTGAACTTTTACATTTGTGTTGGTGTTATTAATAAAGTATTGTTTATAATTTTATGAAGATTTACTGCTGCTCTTCCGTGTAAATTAAAACAGTCATTTACAGCAGAGGCGAAGCTTTCAGTCGTACTCCAGGAGAGTCCATTTCATGTTTATTCCAGGTAATATGCTTGTTCTCCACCTTAACCACTCAATTCTATCAGATCAAAGTTACATGTGTAGGCATGTCAGAAGGTTGGATTACAAAAATGTTTCCATCGCCTAGACATTAACAGTCTTGACAGCATCCACTTTTCTTTTAATTCAGGTTGCCGGAAGAATCTACATCCCTTAACATAAGCGTTTGCTGCCTTTTGATCTAATATTCAGTCCTTTTGTGTCTCCACAACCCCAAGAGAAAGCATGGTGCTCTGCATCTTTACAAATACACATCTTATCAGGATGTATTAACTCCATCGCTTGCACCAAGGAGTAGCCCTTGCAGCTAGAGAGTGCAAGCAGGAGTGCTAGAGGGGGTGAGTTACTCCTCGTCATGAGTGGTCATGGAAGAACTGACATGTAAACTAGATTTTCTCTTGTATTTTCACTATTGATCTGAAACTCCAGCTAAGTAAGGTGGTGTGAGATGCTAGAAGCTTCTCTGTTGTTGAGTGTGCTGTAACTATGCCCCTCAAATTACTGCTCTGTACACTTGTGGTCCAGAGGTAAGAGACATGGTCAGCTAAATGTCAATAATTATTTCTACCAGTAATAATTCAAAGATGTGATTGATATGATTTGCCACTCACATTTCTCTTCATCCTTCTGAGCCCTCACTGGCTGGAGGACAGCAAATTGATCACAGCTTGCACTGTGGCTTTTTACTATTAAAAAAGGAAGGAAAAGAAATGTAAAGTGGGAGATCAGAAGGTTGTTGCATTGCCATTTCTGCACTGGAGACACTGAATGCCTCTTTATTAAAAATTCTCCAATACAGATAATACCTTAAGCAGACCTAAATCAACTTATATTAGATCAAAGTATCTTATTTCCAAAATCAGTGGTTAATGCCACCTCATAATACTCACGGTTATTAATGTAGTCTTTAGAACAACAATGGAATTTCACATTTTTTTTCTCTTGGGTCAATATTTTCTAAATCAACTTTTTTTTTAATCCAGATTAAATTTTATTGCAGACAATTTTTTTGTCTTTTCAACAGGTTATAAATATGTAAAGATTATTTAAGGAAAGCGAAAGAAGTTTTTCAGGAGAAGCACTGAGAGAAGCTTTTGAGATAGTCAATACACTAATACTAATAATCTTACTTTTTCAATAGGTCCTGCTCTTTCTTTCTGAGAAATAATAGTCTATGCAACATGGTATTTGACAGAGGATAACAAAAAATGTTACTCTGTTAAATTGCAAAGGTATTTCAGTGTGCCATCATAAAAGCACCAGAAGAAATTAGAATTAGATAGTTTATTGAAGCTTATAAAGCTGTAAAAAAAAAAAAAAAAAAAAAAAGGAATGGAGGAAGAAGCAGCAAAAAAACCCCGAACTATGCAGAAGTACTTTGGCAAGTGCCTTCTAACCGGTGATGCTGAAGCCTAAATGTTGTTTTGGGGTTGCAGAAGTGTTGGACTTGCTGTTTCTTGGTAGTGCCATTGGGTCTTTTGTTCCTGACGGTTTGTTGCTGCAGATTTGCTTGGAGTGAGCCGAGCTGCAAAAGCCTTGATGAGGTGGCTGCTTGTTCACTGCCCTAGTTCAGGGAAAGCTTCTGCTGTAAAGTCATCTGTCAAGGTGGTGGTTGAATTCAGACACCAGCCAGTGCTGCCTTTCTCTCACTCTCCAGTTTGATTTTGATACCTTCTTCTGCTCCTGAATATAAATTTGTAGAGCGGGTCGGCAGCAGGCTTGGGATTGCTTTTGTTTTTGTAGTGGAAAACTCTTAATCATTTTCAGAGCTATCCTTTTAGTTCCGTCAGGGGTACGTCAAAGCAAAATCACTCCTATTCCCTAGAATTAAAGCACGCATCTCTGCAAAAAAGATTTCTAAATTTTCCAGATTTCAATAAACTAATATCCCTTTTCCTTGCTGGTCCTTGCAGAACTAACTCAAGTCTTAGTTTTGCAGTTAACACATTCTGTGCTCAGATGGTGCCCCATTGCTTATAGCATCAAATAAAATCACACATAAAACATCTTGGCATTCATGTAGTTGTAATCAAGCAGTTATAATATGGAAAGTCTGTATTCAAATAAAAATGTTTGCAAATATGCATCTAAGATCTTGTATAATCCTAACCACTGCAAACACTGTGCAGGTAGTTGGTATCCACAGAGAAGTACAGTTTTACACCTAGAAGTGTTTTCCCTAATATTTGTAGAAACAGGAAGTTCTTCTGTATGGATACTTAAGTGTCTTTTTTTCTTCTTTTTTTTTTTTCCCCCTTTTTTTTTTTTTTTGGAGGGTGGAGGGTGTGTTTAATTAGAGCTTGGGGATTTTTTCTCTTGCTGAAAGAAAAGAAGCAAAATGACCAGATAGTTTATAATTCTAATAGTATGTGCATTACCCGCCTTTTTAATAGTTTTGTATAAACAAGGTCCTACAAATTCTTATCATCAGACACTTTCCAATGATACAGCTATCTTACAAAGTACTTATAATAATTTCTACCAAACTAGTATGTTGTACATGAGGGCTGTGTGGGTTTTTTCTGCTAAGATGACTTTGTAGGTTTATTTGCTTATTGGCAACATGATTTCTAGTTTCCCAACCTGCTGCATAGTATGATTTGTAATTAAGGATGCTTCGTGTGAAGTAATCTACATAAAGCACCATGGTAACTGAAAGGCATGTAAGTATTTTAAGTTCAGGTATAAAAAGATACAGAATATTAAATATTAATTCCAAAATTGCATTTGGGATCCTCTGTAATCTCATGCTGTAGTAAGAAACCTGTCTTCTTGGCTGAGGAGATAACTATGGTCTTTAGCATGTGTGGTCTACCTCAATTTGGTGGAAAGAGATCCTCATAGCTTAAACATGTTCTGTGGCTCAACAAAGCTAGTCTGCATGAGCCCAGCAAAGCACGAGGTAGTGCTAACACAGTGTTAATTTCCCAGCAAGATAAGAATAATTCAAAATAATTGTATTAACAAATCCATTTGCTCATGCACCACACATTTCCACCAGCTCCAGGCTGGAGGAGCGTAATGCAAGTTCACTCTAGGTTTTTTCCTTTTCCTGTGAATATTTAGGATTTTTCTCACGAAAGGAGCAGCACTTAAACAACCACCTTTCTGTCCTTACACCCTCAACTGTGTTTTGTTTTGCAAAAATGCAGTGTGCACATAAGTGTTAGAAACAAAAATGCCCCTCAAGCTTCAGGTTTCTGCCAGAATCTCTGTGATTAGCATGGTTCTGCTGGAATTTGCCTGGCTGTTTTGCAAAAGCACTTGCCATAGATAAGATAGCATCTAGTGAACCTCTGGGAAGGGTATACACTTGTTTGGCTTCATCTTATGTAATGCAAAACAAGCAAGAAGATAAAGAAGATACCCTGTGTTTGCAAAAGCAGTATTGGGCAGGCAGTGTTTACTGCAAATGCACAGAGAACTTTTGCCTTGCATATTTATTTAGCAATAATATGCCTTCCCTTCAGTGCTACTGAAAAGTTAAAGGTCATTGTGTGTGGATTTAGTGCTGCAGGAATGAGATTTGAATACACATTTGTAGTTTGGGAGACTTCTCAGAACCTCAAGACCTCCTTACATCCATGGACTTAAAAGCTTGAGGTAGCCCCGAAGGATATTTCTTCTAATTCATCAGTAAGGCTCGATTTGCTGGCAGTAGCTGGGGGGTGATACCTTCCATATGTCAGGTGATCTTCACTGTTCTACTTGCAGTGCAAGGTGTGTTTTTTTGCTTGCAATTTCTAACATAAACAGATAGCAACAAACATAATCACAAGAAATCCAAGAAAAAAAAACAATGTAGCAAACCAAATAAACTCCCCAAACCACCTCCCGCAATCACAGGTGTGTACCAGTGTACACACATCATTTACCTGAGATGTACCAAATGTGAGTCACTGCTTAGTGTTCTACTGGGAGCTGCTCATACATGTATAGTATATAAGACTGTTTACTGAGTATTTGCGATGGTTTAGGATAGGTGGAAAACTCTTTAGGCTTTATTTGTACATTGTTACTCTCATTGTGGTTTGCTCAGACTAAGACAAAACCCAGTGTCAGTGACTTGCTAGAAGTAAAATTTCATTCCACATATTTGAGTAAGCACAGAGACCCCTGAAAGTTTGAGTTTCTGTGGCAGGGTAAGAAGAATGCCTCTGCTTCTCGACTACATAAAAATACATCAGTTCACAGTGTTATTAGAGGTACATTTATGGAAAAGTTACATTATCTTGAAAAGGATTCCAGAAGAGTATTTTTTACAGTAACAACACTATCATCCACTGTAGTGAATGAAAACTGAGATTATGTTGGGCAAAACCCAGTAATTCAGCAAATCACTTAATTCTTTGAATGGGAACATTTTCCTTCCAACTTTAAGTGACAAAGAATTCTTTCACATGAATTCTGTAAGCTGCAGCAAAATGACTTCAAACAATGGCAGAAATGTTCTTTCTTATACCATCAGCTTTGGATGATTCACTTTTCAGGAAGTGCAAAAAGTAGTAAGTCAGCTGCTATTGTCTACTTCACCTGTCTTATTTTCTTTCTTGTTTGTTATTGTTCTTACCCAGATAATTCTACTGTTTGATCAATGTCCTCATACATGCTTTGTTTTATTGCACCTACTTAGAATACTTAAATCTCAGTGGCACTTAAAGAATAAAACTGGAGTTAATTTGATTACAGTGTTTTTAAGATGTAGCAATTAAACACAATCATTTTGAAATAATATCATTTAATAAACATTGTATAAACATAATGTAAGCTGTAGATAACTACCGCAAATTTATAGTAAACAACTTTAGTGTATATTTTGACAAACCTTCTGGAAGCTTGAAATATTAATTTACATTTTTATAGAAGCTGTTGTTCATTGCAGTGAGAAAATAGAGCCCTATGTATGTTTAAAGAGCGCACATTTGGGACAATAGAATGAGTGTTTTCAGGAATTTTTAGAGTAATTACCTTAGGTTTCTTAAACAGGGTATAAAATTTCAGGTTTGGGCTTGCCCTGGTCTACTTAATGTTCTGAAATTTCTTCTGTGTACATTGCCTGCTAAAGAAATGAAAAATTGTTCAACACCAACTGTAAACAGCCATCTCAATGAGAAACGTGGAAAATTAAATGTGCTGTCCAAAGCCCTTAAGGCATCTTTGCTACCCTTGTTGAAATTCAGTAATGAGATCTGGCCCCTGAGTAGATGGAAAAAGTCACCAGAGCAATGTGGAGCTGGGAGAACTTGTGCAAAATGAAAAAGTAGCTCCTGCGTTAGGAAAGAAATATTTTAATTATTTGGGTTATTTGTTGTTTGGTTGGGTTTTTTTGTTTTTGTTTTTGTTTTCTTTTTTACTTTGGACTGGTTTTTGTAAGCTGTCATTCTCTAATGGGAAAGACAATAGTCCGTCCCTTCAGTGACAAGAAAATCCTTTGTTAGTGATGTTCTTCACAGTTTTTCAAACCGTGGGCACATGTCTACATAAAAAATCAAGAGTCATCTAAGATTAAGAGCTTGCAAGTACAGAGACTGCAGATAGGCAAACTTTTTTAAATTAAGGATTTTTTAAATGAACAATTTAGATGATACCAGAGCCTCCTAATTCAGTGCTCCACTGGCTTTCTGTTGAGGCTGGCTTAGCTCCCTTGGGAATTTAAAGCCACTTCAAGTCTGAGCAGTGCTCTGGACCATAATTTGAGGTTTTTCATCAGCTCAGCTGCGGTAATGGACTATGTGCCGCCTTATAACCTGCCTCACTTCTAAAGAAAAACATGTTAGCTTAAGTCTCAAACGTACACATGTGGCTTAAGCTCATTTTGCTTCTCCAGAGGGGCACACTAAGAGAAAACACATGATATGTTACTGCAGCTTGGTTATTACTTGTTATTTTACAGTAACTCAATTGTTTGTAGTCATCTGTGTATAACCTTAGTCCCGTGTAGAAGAATTTAATGTAATTCCAAAAAAATTCCATTAAATTCTCATTCCAGTTCAGCCTTTGTAGGTCTGTGTATGTTTCTCTTTTGCTTGTATTTTGTGTTAGTCCAAAGGTCTTCCCCTTTCAACTTTACTGTATGCCTGTGCTGTCAGTTGGGTAAGAAACTAGAGAATTGATGTGGAAAAATGAAACTCGAATGACATTAATGTATATCAACCATAATTCAAGTTGTTATACAGGTAAAAAAAAATCCTTGTTACTGGGAGCCGAGTGCCATAAAATCCACATTACATGGAATGTAAGATATGTTGAACAAAATGTTAATGCACGATTTAAAAAAAATTATACCAGCCTGCAGCTGTCAGAGAGAAGTATGCTTTCATTTCATGTCGCTGACTCTTTAATGCCTCTTCAGCTTAACCCATGTCCTATCCTTGCTTATACTCGAGCAGGGAAGTAAACAGATGTCCCCCTGAATGATGGGCAGTAGTAGAAGTCTCCAAGCAAGAGACTGTTTTTACTTCTGATACGCGTTTGTTGTTTGGGGGGGG